>NC_070602.1:109736519-109934019 GCF_027172205.1 Podarcis raffonei
TCCACTGGTATAAGAAATTGAGAGCCTTGGTTCCTAGGAATCTTGCTTACACATTATACCAGTAAACAGCTTTGGGCACAACTTTAAATAACTTCCTAGGCTCAGTGGTGTTTGGCTTGACAAGACATGTCCATGTATTTCACAGTTGACCATAGAGTTGATTAAAATATAATTTTGAGGGAAAGCATTCCTGATCAGGGCCAGATTTTGGGAAATCCTTGTCATGGTGTTGTTGATGCTCCCCTCCAGCTCACCCACCCCATCCAATGTGGCTATGCTATCTATCTATCTATATCTATCTATCTATCATCTATCTATCATCTATCTAATCTATTTCTGTCATCACTCACTCTCTTCCCCAAGCAGTGTTTTAGCAATGAGGAAATGGCAGTGCCACCTTATTTACCCAAAATGGCAGTGCCATCCTTACAGTGGTGCCTCGCAAGACGAAAAGAATCTGTTCTGCGAGTCTCTTCGTCTTGCGGTTTTTTCATCTTGCGAAGCAAGCCCATTAGCGGATTAGCGCTATTAGCGGCTTAGTGGGCTTAGCGGATCAGCTGATAAGCGGCTTAGCGATCAGCTGTTAAGCGGCTTAGCGATCAGCTGTTAAGCGGCTTAGCGGATCAGCTGATAAGCGGCTTAGCGGCTTGGGAAAAAGGGGGGGGGAGGAAAAAACCCTGCAGGAACTCGCAAGACATTTTCGTCTTGCAAAGCAAGCCCATAGGAAATTCGTTTTGTGAAGCACCTCCAAAACGGAAAAACCCTTTCGTCTAGCGGGTTTTCCGTCTTGCGAGGCATTCGTCTTGCGGGGCACCACTGTATTTACCCAAAATGCCATGCCATGCCCTACGCTATAGATCTGTGAAATCATAGATTGGGTAAATTAAAATGGTGGGAGGCCACTGTGGATGGGAACATAGCTTGACTGCCATTCAGAAAGTGGTATCTCCACCCACTCAGAAATAAAACAACCACCTGGGAATTCTAAGAGTTCCTTGGGGAAGAGGGATTGGCTGTCATTTGTAACTCTCTGTGAGGGGAATAGGGCTCTCCTAACAGCTCTCAAGGATGCGGGTGGTGCTGTGGGTTAAACCACAGAGCCTAGGACTTGCCGATCAGAAGGTGCAGTCAGAACCAGGAGAGGGAAGCAGTAACTTTTGAATAGAATGTGCACCTTCAAAATAAACCAAACTTAAGCATTAAGTAGGGCTTAAAGCAGCCTAGGGGGACGCGGGTGGTGCTGTGGGTTGAACCACAGAGCCTAGGACTTGCCGATCAGAAGGTCGGCGGTTCGAATCCCCGCGACGGGGTGAGCTCCTGTTGCTCAGTCCCTGCTCCTGCCAACCTAGCAGTTCGAAAGCACGTCAAAGTGCAAGTAGATAAATAGGTACCGCTCCGGCAGGAAGGTAAATGGCGTTTCCGTGCGCTGGTCTGGTTCGCCAGAAGCAGCTTAGTCATGCTGGCCACATGACCTGGAAGCTGTACGCCGGCTCCCTCGGCCAGCAATCCAAGTCTGTCACGACTGGACCTAATGGTCAGGGGTCCCTTTACCTTTAACTCTCAGCACCCTGAAAAGGCGACAGTTCCCAGGATTCTTTAGAGGAAGCCATGACTGTTTAAAGTGGCATGATACTGCTTTAAATGTAAATGGGGCCCAAGAGAGTCTTCTGCAGATATTTGAAAGTGTTTAAGCATCGTCTCGTCTCTCTCCACTTTCTGCTGTTTTGTTGAAAGTTAATTAACAGCCAGACAGTGCTCAAGGAAAATTTTCATCAGATGTTTTCAAGGAGAGCGATGGACAGAGGTCTGGCTAACACCCTCTCATATGCAGAGTCCTAAACTGATTTTTACACTGGTGAAGGCTGGTCCATTGGGACAAATGGGGAGCTGCTCCACCAACCAAAGCCTGCCCTCAGCCAGCTCCTAGTTTCCTGCCTTCTTCCTTGCGACCAGTCCAGGGGCTAGTTCTGGTTATCTGGTCCCCCACCCCTTAGTCTTAAGTGTTAAACTTACAGAATTCTGCAGAGAGTGAAATGGGGACAGAACTACACTTAATGGGCTCTGAATCCAGCTGTCACTGGCTCCCTCACGCTGTTGCTCTCCAAGGTAGACATCTTGGAAAAGCTGCTTTCCTCTCAGATAATATCCTATTAGTTGGACGGGGTTAAAATGTTTGCTCACATCACTCTTACAGGATAGAGAATGAGTGGCAAGTGACAGGAGGGCTTCTAGATACCTTTTTGTAAAATCAATGCAGAGAATCTTCCTTTCAGTGTTCGTGGGAGGATGGTAAATTGTCACAGGGAGCTGGTACAGATTTCTCTCATGTGCTCAGCTTGAGATCCAAACAAGGTCAGGGACATACAAGTCCATTTTTGTTGTGAGAAACCTTTAAAAAAAAAACCACAAAGATTCGGAAAGGGGCACTATTCATTTATTGTTTGCTCACAACATTTGACACAGCTGGCCAAAGAAGTTCAAAACCATATTCCCGAAAAATAGTTTACAGCTTAGTTTTGCTTTCAATGTATATTAAGGCAGGCATTGAAAGAAACTGATTTTTCTTTCTTCAGATTGTGTAAGGGAACATTGTGAGAAAATTTGCTGTGTTCCCTAGACATTCTTAACCTAACGGAAGTTTTATTCTTTTTTGGTGACGCAGAGAAAGAACTTGAGTACATTAAAGAATATATATTCCTCTGAGTGTCACTCTGGCTTTGTTCTTAGCCCACTAATATCAGGAAAATTATATATATATAGATAGATAACAAAATGCTCAACTCTACATTGTATTCATGTGGTTTCACATCTTTAACTTTAAAATTAGTGGTTTTCTGTATCCATTAGTATTTTTATTTTATTTTAAATTTTGGAATCATCTTTCAGTACTATTTGCAAGTTAAAAGCTGCTCTCTCGTTATATTTGTCTTCTTGCAAAATCTGAAGATGCGGTAAACAAGGATAAAAATAGAATATGTTTGTCAGGTGGTGGCAGTTTTTCTGGTACAAAGGTAGCTGTGCCATAATCCATCATAAAGTGATGAGGGGAAGGGGGAGGGAGTCATGAGAACTCAAGCTCAATAAAGTCACAATACAAGGATGGTTGACAGGTGCGGATATGTCTCTGTCAGTGTCCATATAAGCTTTGGAAGGATTCTTCTATAACTATATTGTAATGAAGGCACTGAAGTTTTTTAGCCTTTGGCAGAAATTGGCTAAGCTTCTGTGGTATCGCGGAATTTTTATGGACCTTCAAGCAGGTGTGAGGAAATATGTCCGTATGTCTGGCTTCATACAGACCCCAGGAACAAGCCTGAATACTAGATATTTGAGTGTAACAATATCCTAGGGAGTGGGAAATCCAAGGGGCAGAGAAGTTAGAAGAGGGAAGTTTAAGAAAGTAGCAGAGTGGAGTTACATCAACCTTAAGGAAGGCAGGTGCAAAAGATGGCCAGGGTAAACAACAGCAGATAAAGCACAGTTGAAAAAAGAGGGGTTAATGAAAGGTAGGGTGTGGAGAAAGCTCATGGAGGGCTAAAGACCTGCCAAAGTAGGGATTGGCAGCCTTAGATTACCATACTGTTTTCTTGCCTCAGAAAATCTATTCTGAAACTACTTCCTTAGCTGCATACGTTAATTGTGCATGCGGTGGTAGTTGGGTTATCAACATGTTGCTGTAGCATTTCTGGAGGAAAGAAATCACAGTTGCATCTGCGTAATATTTTCCCCCAACCTGACTATTTTCATTCTCTCTCTCTCTCTCTCTCTCTCTCTCTCTCTCTCTCTCTCTCTCAGCTCTTGGTCCTTATCATAAGAGGAAATGTGAATAAGAAATGCTTGGGAATTAAAATTCTTAATCCCATTGAATACAGAACACAAAGGGATTGAATAAGGATAATGAATCATTATAACGGTTTAACCCAGAGATGACACTGCAGATGTTATCGGACTACAACAGGGGTACCCAATGGGGTGCCCTCGATATGTTGTGGGACTACAGTTGTCAGGCCCTGCCAGCATGATCAAGGATAATGGAAACTGTAGTCCAGCAACAACCGTAGAGCACCATAATGGCTACCCCTAGACTACAATTCCCATTACCTATGGCCATTGACTGATTATTTAATTTCCATAATATTAAAAAAAGATTTTGCGAAGTTCCCGAGCTTTAAAAGCTTCCCTTGTACTTCTCTGACAGCTCACATTCTAATATTATTTTGCCTTTTTAAAATCCAATTTGCCAACGTTCATGATGTAAGAGAGAGAAGTTACCAGAGACACCAACAAACTCAAAGCCAGCTTGATTTCGGATTAAACATCCAAATCAATTTATAGCAATTTTAGCAAATTCCTTTTTTTTTTTAACTTATACCCAGAACAAACTTAGTTGGTCTCTAAGGTGCTACTGGGCAATTTTTTTAATTCATTCCTTTTTCCTAGTTTGTTTGTTTTTTGTTTTTCGTAGCCAGTGCATAGAGGGCAACGAAGCTATTATTGTCACTGATAAGAAATTGAACCATTTCTGCTGGGGTGTGCATGTGTGAATAAAGGTTTTGGAAAGCGATCTCTTGGATGTCTGTATAAGGAGCAGGCTAACAGATAATGTGTGATGTATTCCACCTGAGGTTGACCACAAATACAAAGTCTGTCTGGGTTTGGGACCTTATTGTAGCAACCACCCAAGATGGGATGGGCGGAGAGGGTTTCGCTAAATGATACACCCAGATATCTAAATAAGTGAGTTTGTTCTATAGCTTGCTGATCTAAGCTCCGTTTATACCCAGGACTGTGTTTTCCCAAACTCATAATCTTGGTCTTAGTTACACTATGTGCTGAACACCTCCAAGTGATTTTGAGGCCTAGTCGAGAAAGAGAGAGGAGCACTAAATCATCTGCAAACTTCAAGATTGAGATCTTTTTGTTCCTAATTACTGGAGAGGGGGAGTTTGCATTGGCATCCATCATTAATATAAAAGTTAAAGAGTGGGAGCCAGAATTCAACCTTGCTTCATGCCTTGTGACATTTTAGAAGCATCAGCCATGCCACCATTTAAACCTACTCTGACCCTCATTTCTGTATTGCTTTATAGTTCTTGGATCAATAGCAAAAGTCTGCAGTTGATGTTAACAATTTGAAATTGCCCCCACAGTCTGTTTCGATTAATAGAGTCGAATGTAGCAGGAAGATCAATAAAGGCTACATAAAGATTATTCTTAATGCTCTTAGTATATTTCCTTACAATATGGTTCAGAGTAAAACAGTGATCAATGTTACTGTGTCTTCCTCTGAATCCCATTTGTTCTTCATGAATAATGCTGTTGTTTTTGCAACCAGTCTGATCGCTTTTGAAGGCGATGCCGCGCATATAGCTTTGAGGATATGTCTAACAAGCTAATTGACCTATAGCTTGTGGATCCTTTCTATCCTTTTTCTTATAAATCAATAAAATTATACTCATTTTCCATGCAGGGGACATTTGGCCTGTCTTCTTTATGGTAGTAAATAAGCCAGCCAGGATAGGCATCCACTGTTCTGTGTATTCGTTATGGAGCTCAGGAGGAAGAACTGGCTGTGCGAAAAGGTGCCATTCTGGAAGGGGACCAGCCAGGTAGATTTCACCCCTATTTCTTCAGAGCACTATACATATGCATCTTTGGCTGCTATGTATGCAGGCATCTGGATCAAATCAATTCTCAGCATTTTTTCCTCCCCAGATTGTTTTTCTCCAGATTGCTGTCTTAGGTGTGGGCTGAAATATTAAGTGAGAGAAGACCTTAAGAGGGAATGTGCCCATCTCTAAGCTGATCTGCTGGTTATGTTTCTGGGAATGTTAAGGTTTCTAGTGGGTACTGGTCTGTAGGATCCCAGAAACAGCACCAAGCAAGGAAAGGATTGTCTTTGGGCTTTCAGCTCTACACCAAACTCAGCAGCAGGAGGTGAAAAAAGAGCAAATGTTCTCCTTCCTGCCAAACAAAAGGGGCCCTCATTTCTGCTGTTTGGCAACAGCAAAAGCATCTTGGGAACTAACAAGCCTTAATTACAACTTGTGGATCTGCGATTGTCTCAGTATAGTTATTACCATGGACGTAGCTGAAAATAACTATGCTTAGAGCACTGGCATGAGGAAAAATAAATAGGGATGGGTGAGCTCCCTCAGGCTTACCTCATAATTAATTTTGCTTTTGCAGAGAAATCATGGGATGCGGGGTGTGGGTGGGGCTCAGCTTTTTTTCCTGAGGAGTTTCAGAAATGCCAAGCTTGAGAGAGCTTGAGAGAGCCCCACTATTAGTTCCTTCCCCTTTCCAAGCAACATATCCTTGTCACGTGTGTCAAGGGGGGGGGGTGGAAAGCAGTAGGGAAAGGTCACTGTAGAAAGGCTTTGTAGACCACACTAACGGATTGGATGTGTAGCAGGTTCTTTCAATATTTTAAAAAACCAGGTTTTGGATACATGTATACCAAGAATGAGGAACCTGTGGGGTGGTAGTTGTAGTCCAAAAACGTCTAGATATAGAATAGCCAGTGTGGTACCCTTCACATATTTTGGAGCTCAAATCTCACCAACCTCAATGTGAGTTGTGGTCCTCAATAGCTGGAGAACACCACTTTGGCTACCCCTGTTCTAGATGATATTGAAATACGACTCTCATCCTCCCTGACTATTGGCCATGATGGCTGTGATGGAAGTTGGTGTTAAACAACATCTGGAGGTCCAGCGTTCCTCACCACTTCTTCAGCCCTGAGGGACAGCTCAGTCAGTAGAGCATGAGACTCTTAGTCGTGGGTTTGAGCCCCACACTGAGCACAATATTCCCGCACTGTAGCTATAATACACTTGGTGGCAAATATGAAACCCAATTTGAGCCATCTTTTTCAATTTGACTGGGCAGCGCTCAAGGTTTACGACTCCTGTATGTAATAGAAAGTCAAACGTATGCTCCTTTGTGCGGTTATATATATAAAAAAGTTTATATACTGAGAAAAACTAGTTGGAAGCTTGATCACATTTATTTTCCCACCTTTACCCCATATAAAAACCAATACCCACTCCAATAATACATTAGCTCTTGCTGACCAGATATGTTTGGCTTGCTTCCTTCTCTCCTGTCTCTGCTTTCTCTCACACACTTTCACGCTTTCTGTATCTGTAAGAAGAATTTGGAAGTCTGCCATTCCTTTCTGTCCTCAGAAAACATTTTACTTCTAAGAGAGGTGAGGAAAACAGCTCTGTTTATGGGGCTGAGTGTCTGCAAGGAGAAAACTGCAATGAAACCCTGTAATTTCATAATCTAGTGAAGTTTATCCAAACCCTGAACAAATGGGCAACAGCAGGTGCAATTTTTCTGGTTTCCTACACTTTTTTAAAAAGTCTTTGATAAGGACTGGCTTGCTCCTTTTGAGGTCAGTGAATCTGCCCATCTCAGGTCACTCTTCTTACACCTGGCAGATGCGAATATATATGGCTGGATCTCAGCAATGACCTTTCTTCTTGAGGTCATTCAATGGGAGAAAATGCAGGTTTGAGCCAGGGGTCAAGGAGGGCATAGCACATCCTCTGCCACTGGAATTTAAAGGCCCTGGTTTGGAAGGCATACAGTTTTTAGAAAGCACTGTGTTCAAATTCTTTTTAAAGCCAACATGTAAAAGGCCCGTGAAAGGTAACAGGGGGTTGGCCTCTTTAATCTAGCCCTAGACCTGATGTAGAAAATCTGATGAGAACTATATCCGTTCTTTTTATCTACTTCAAAAGATAACTGGGTTGTGTTGCCCAGTGTCCAGTCTTGTTCTCATCTGCCACTTCTAGGAAGTTGTATCTTTCTTTCTGCAGAGTGCCAGTTCTTATCTTTTGAAGCCATGGGGCTGCTTTGCATCTTAGCGGCATTAATCACTTGACATATTCCACTTCTTTCTGATGATCATCAATGACATTATGCGAAGCTTTCAACCTCAAAGAGACTTTCACAGATCAGGGTGCCAACTGAAGCAGTGAGCTTCTTAGAAAGTCAATGGAGCTAAATATTGACCCCCCCCAAAAAAACACTTTTATTTTGGGCTCTGCTGACATGCAGTACTGATTGATAAGCTGTGTTATGACAACTTTTCATGTGGTAGAGTCTACTTTGAACCCAATGGGGCTAACTTCTGAGTAGGTACATATAGGATTGCCCTGTAATTGCCCCTTTATTATGGATGGATATATCTTTGTGTGTGTGCAATTTTTATTAGATTTTTTCAAACATTTTAACAGTAACCACCTTCAAATCAAATAATTAGATTGTTTTGTAAGTTGACTTCCTACCCTCACCTCCACAGTGTTTTTACTCAAACCTTTTCTACTGCATTATATAATTATCTATTACAAAAGTTTCTCTATTATAATTATTTTATCATTTTTCTTCCACTGCTTTTATCTCAAATCCTGCCCGTTATTTTATTTGACTGTAATATGTTTTAAAATAGTCCACGAAAGGCCTCCATTCTTCTATAAAAAGTTGATCATTTTGATCTCTTCCTTTCTCTGTCATCATTGCGATTCCTGCATAGTCCATTACTTTCATTTTAGTATATGTGCTGCCGAAGCGAGCACCATAGTCCATTACTTTCAAAAGCCATTCCTCCTTTGTTGCAACCTTCTTTTCTTTCCATTTATGTGCATATAATGGGGTCACGAAGAGTCGGAAACGACTAAACAACAACAACAATGTTCTAGCAGCTGCTGTTGGTATTATAGATTAGAGATGTGGAGTTTTCAGACATTTTGAAGCCAGGGAAGCACACACACCCTCATTTTTTTTTTGTAAAATTAAAAAAAATGGGGGAAATGAAATATCTGCAATACTATTCTCTTCTCTGTTCTAAACTACTGCTTAAGAACATAAAATGCATTATGAATAACTTAGCACATACAATTGCTAAAATAATTATGTTTAAAATTTTGAATGTTTTACTTTTGTTCAAACGATCATTAAAAATATATTCAGTGTTAGGTTATAACAGCTTGCTGCTCCATATTTATGAAAACAGGGAAAATGAGAGTTTAAGAATAGAACCCCTCAACATTGTAGTAAACAGAAGGAAAATTTGCACAGAAGGAAAACAGAAGTAAAAAAACTATTTGGGCTTAGAAAGAATATCCATGCTCAGTATTATACAGGAACAGAAGAAATAATATCCATAACCACCCCCACCCCCAAAAAACCGCATACTTCTATGAGGTGACTAGGATGCTTTTACATGCTATAACCATCCCTCTCTTTGAAGCAGTTTTCTACTCACCTAAAAGAATGTTTCTCTCTACCTGAGAAGAGTCCCGCCTACCTAGTCCCGCCTCCTGTTCTCACAGTGGCCAATCAGATGCCTGCGGGAAACCCGCAAGCAGGACTCGAGCACAACATCACTCTTTCCTACCTGTGTTTTCCAGCAACTGGTATTCAGAAAGATTACTGCCTCTGACCACAGACTGGTTCACGTCAACAATATACAGGAATCGTTTGCTAATGTAATTTCCTAATGCGACATACTGCCTCCCAAATTATTTTAAGGGTGCAAAGTGCAACTAAAACAGTTTTCAAATCTATAAAACATTTCCCATGTTGTTTGAAAAGAGAAAATGATTCGAAAGAGCAGAGGGCAGATTTAGGGCAGTTCCGCCACACTGGAAGCTGAGCCTAGAGGGTGATGTAGTGAACTGAATGGAAGGCGAGAGGTGGCGGTGCTGAATTTTGGGCTTGCACAGGGTGCCGTGGAAGTCTGAAAGACCAAAGTGAGTCCTTGATAAGTGGTTCCCAACACCACCCAGTTTCCCCCGATTGCCAATGTTTCAGGAAAAACGGAGGGGGCTCTGTTTCTCCCACAGCCTTTCCCATTTCCCCCTAGGCTTTCATATCATTTACCCATGTTTGGTATCTGAAGAAGTGTGCATAAACATGAAAGCTCATACCAACAGCAAACTTAGCTGGTCTCTTAGGTGCTACTGGAAGGATTTTTTTATTTATTTTGGTGACTACTGTTATATTTCATTTATTTTTAGACCGTTGAGATACTTTTTAAATCATGAATGTAATCAGAACATCAGGGGTTTTTTGTTTTTTTAAATAATAATAATAATAATAATAATAATAATAATTAATAATAAATAAATAAATAAATAAATAAATAAATAATGATGATGATGATGATGATGATAATAATAATTGAGCAGTGCCTCCAACAAGCTTACCTTGCTGCTGTTCTTGTGGTTGGGTTATAATTTGCTATGCAGATCAACTCGATTGCATTTTATGAATACTTCGGACCCTTGATGGCTAGGATAGACTTCAAGGCAGGAGATGCACATACACAAATATGTATAGAACTTTATCTTAAAACTGGCCAAAAGTTGGCTTGGGGCCGTGGAAAGCAGCATAAACATGAGAGAGAGAGGCCTGTAATTGGGATGGCACTAATGCTGCTGGAGTCTTCCCCATTTCCTCAAACATACATGCCCCATTGGTGGTGGGTATTGAGGTATGTGGGGAATCACTAAATCTGCAGGGTCCTAATGTCACCTCCATTCCCCCAGGATACCTCCTTGTAAAACCCCTCAGTAATGCCATCCTAGAAGCTCTAGTGCAGTTAATTACCTCCTATTAATGGGAGAGGGATTACAGAAGTCATGTGCAGGTCCTTTTCTTCACAACTCAGTTTCTGGAGAAAGCAGATGAGAAGTGAATTTTAGTTCCTGGGTTATGCAGAGAATAACTCCAGCAGTGTTTGTACTGAATTGTGCAATTACACTGACACCTATCAAGAACCGAGCATATCTGGGTGTAAATATCCAGTGTTATTATACAAGGTATCTGAGCATACTAGATCAAAGAGGAAGATGTTGTGTTTCTATTCTGAAGACATATCAAATGCATCAGCTTCCTTACTGAAGTCGAGGCACACACACACACCTCCCTGGGAGAAATATAATACAAAGGGAAAATGAGTTTTAAAGACACTTCAAATCTCCCAGATGAAATGGGCTCATTTCTTTCTTAATAAATTGAATATTGCAAAATATGCTGAGTTTGCAGCATCAAAGGAGAAGAATCGGCCTTTTGGATAGTAACGTTTTATTTAATAAACACTAACATCTTATTTATATTGCATTTTGAGATGGCATTATTTCTGAAAACTATCTCCCAAATAACTGCTCAGTTGAGTGGAAAATTAAAGTCAGAACACTTTTTATTTCAATTGTGCAATGTCCCTTGTTGATACTCCCAGACAGAAAAAATTCCCAAAACGTTCCATATTGTCTACACACAGAGAAGTTAGTTGTTGTTGCATTTCATGGATTATTCCACATTATGTCCTGATCTACAAAATTCCTGCATTGTGTTGGTGTAACTCCCTAAAACTCCCTAAAAAAACTGTGCAGGGCTGGCGTTGGCACCCAGTGTTGTTAGACACCTGCCAGGGACCCAGCAATCTGTGCGGACCCACCACTGGCATGCCCTGAATTCTCCTTTTACACATTTTAATTTTCTGACCCAGAGCTCTGAGAAATTCTAGGCTGCTTTAAAGGTAAAGGGACCCCTGACCATTAGGTCCAGTCGTGGACAACTCTGAGGTAGCAATGCTCATCTTGCTTTATTGGCCGAGGGAGCCAGCGTACAGCTTCCAGGTCAAGTGGCCAGCATGACTAAGCCGCTTCTGGCGAACCAGAGCAGCGCACGGAAACGCCGTTTACCTTCCCGCCGGAGCGGTACCTATTTATCTACTTGCACTTTGATGTGCTTTCGAACTGTTAGGTTGGCAGGAGCAGGGACTGAGCAACAGGAGCTCACCCCGTCGCGGGGATTCGAACCACCAACCTTCTGATCGGCAAGTCCTAGGCTCTGTGGTTCAACCCACAGCACCACCCGCGTCCCCCTAGGCTGCTTTAAGCCCTACTTAATGCTTAAGTTTGGTTTATTTTGAAGGTGCACATTCTATTCAAAAGTTACGGCTTCCCTCTCCTGGTTCTGACTGCACTGCACCGGGAGCAACAAACCACAAGCCTTGGCTTGTTGTGTAGTCTGGTCCTGTCCTCCTGGTTTCTTTCCCTCCAAACAAACCATGAGCAGCAATCAAAGTTTGTTCTTGGCTTTCCGCTTGTAGTTTGTTTGAGGGAAACAAGCCATGAGCCTGGGTTCAAATGACTTGACAGGCCAAGGCATGTGGTGTAGCCGGGAAAGGAGGAGGACTGAAGTGGGGACTTTTGAGCAGCACAGAGCAGCATTCTGCTCATTTGCATTAAACCATAGTTAAACATTAAGTATGGTTAAATGTGACGTGCAAATGCAGCCACTGTCTCCTAATCATATTGTATGATCTACTTGCTAGTCTCCTAGGTTGTTTTTTGCTGCTCTCATTCATACTCCTCTTGCACAAAGATTTCTTTGAAGAGTTGTTATGGGGGGTGAAACTTGATTAAACTACTGCTCAGTAAATGATAGCTTGCATTCTGCAACTTTCCTAATTGCACTTCCTCTGATAACAAGTTATGCTGTGGCAGCTGTCTCTCTTTGATAGAATTTACATATCATTTAGTAAACAGAAATCAAGCAAAATTATATATAAATCTCCTGCGATAACTCAGGTTCCTGAAAAGGCAAAAAATAAATAAATGGTGGAGAACTTGGATCCAGATTTGATCGTGGCTTCTGTTAGAAGCTTAATCCACTTTCCCAGTTTGGAGGCAACAAGAAACTGTGTTTAAAAATACCCCAGAAATATTGCAATAACTAAGGCATGTGAGAGGAAGGAGCAGGGAGTTTATGGGTACAATGGAGATCGGCTTGATAAACTGTGGTTTATTGAGCTAAAGTTGACCTTCTGTCTCTCTAGAATTCCTTGGCTGATGCAAGTGGAACAGCAGAGCAAGTTAGTTAGCTACCGTGACGTTTTTATAGTTTTAATGTTGGGGTTTTTTGTGTTGGATTTTTAAAGCCCCCCTCCTCCCCCGCTGAATGTAATGGTAATGTAGATGGGATTGACAGCCACACACACACACACACACACACACACACACACACACACATAGAGAGAGAGACTTGTGCTTGGATTGCAACTTGTAGTTAGTTGACAAGGTCAGATGGGAAATGATGCTTTTTCTGACCATTATTGGTATTAAGCAGTGCTGCACTCCTCCATCCTTAGGGCAATGCTTCCAGCCATAACATCCTCACCTGCTGCTTTATGGCTTTTGCTGCCACCTTAGCTGTAGCAGCCAAGCACACACTTGCACCAGGGCAGTTAAAGCAGCATCCCATGTCAGGCCACGTGTGGCCAAACTGCAGAGTTCAGCTTCATTGGTCTTAGGAAGCCCTTACTGTCCATTTTCCACCGCAGCTTTGTGTTGGCAATTGGGGTCCTAAAGTTTACCAGATCCTTCATTGTTCCACAGAGCGTAGGAATGAACCATCAGTCTGCCTCACATTGCATGGTGTGTGTGAGGGGGGGGGGAATGCTTTCACAAGGAAAATTCTGAGCTTTGACATACTGCGCTTTGCAAATTGTGGGAACCTCCTTCTTTGCTGTGAGAAGCACAACTAATTTCAAAGGGAGCACAGGGGAGAATAAAGAGGCAAGTCCATAATTTCCATAGCTTGTGTTTCTGACAGATTTGTGTGTGTGTGTGTGCAGCCTGTGTTGTTGCGTATTTAGCTTGGACTTTTCTGTTCTGACGGGAGTGCTTGCTGGTATGCTTGCTATTGGCACTTTGCACTTCTTGGTTCCTAACAGCTTGTGCCAACCCAACTTCTGCACAGCGCCTTTTGGCTAGTGTGAGTAGATGAGTTCTATTCATGTTTTTCTTGCAGGCTGCCTTCCAGTTTAGTCTTTTTGTTTTGTTTTTTCTCCTCCTTTTAAAATTTAAAAGCTAAGCCTTTGGCCTGAATTATACCTAGTTCTAACAAAAAAATGCGATCTATAGTGGTACAAAAAACATATTTCATCAGCTTGTAACTAAGTGGTGGCAACTTGTTTCTAGGAGAAACTACTTTCCTGACATTTCAACAGAGCCCGCTAACAGGCAATTCATTTCTGGAAAAGTTCCACAAAGCAGCACTGAAGGGAAAGCAGTGGGTGAAGACAGTGGTTGGTGGGGAGAAGGGAACACCCTCTTCTTCATTTTTCAATGTTTTAATTGAATTTTGATAATAAACAAAAGCAATAATTCAACAGTAGATACCTGCAGTTTCAGTATGTCTGCAGTGATACAGTCTGTACCAGGCACTAGCAGTAATTTATATTGTGAGCTAATCCAACCAAGCAGACCTTGGAAAGGCTGAGGGTTGCAGCACATTGCCATTGCGGTTAACATATGCAGCAGAAGGAAGCCATATTTCAGAAGATTTACCCCCTCGTACTTCACCTCTAGCCAACCTACAGCTCCAAGTTAGCTTCTCTGCTGACTTCTTAAAATGTTCAAAAGACTTTAGAGAAATTGCCATTTGAAGCTGTCTTCATCCTTCAGCGTTAATAGTCCTTATCATCCTTTTCAGCCTACTGACTTAATAAAATGTAATGATGTCTCCATTGCAATAGGCCTACTCTTTCAATAGATTCCACTGAGGGAGCTGTTCTGCCACATATGAAAGCCTGACCCAGAATCCTGTTGCCTGACTTGACTTCACCTGGGACTGTTTCAGAAAGCTCTGCATTTCTTGTTTCCCTTGGGTAACTAAAATTCATGCATGAGGTTCTAGCGGGAACCAAAAGGCATGAGCCAAAGGGATTTCACCCTTTGAGGTACAGCCTGTGGCCACCAAGATCAGCAGGTGCAATAAGGGCAGAAAAACTGACCTATTCGTTAATGCTGCTCATTGTGAAACCTGAAGCTGTAAAAGGCCCTGGTTTGCACATAGTTTTTTAGGGCTTCTGTTTTAGTTACTATAACTTGAAGAGGGGCTTTGTGATTTTGCTTTTAGTTATTTTTAAGGTGAAGCGAGTTACCTTATAAATAATAAGACCAGACACCCAAGTAGCTCTGGACTTTGTCCCTCTGTGTCTAAATCTAAACAGCAGAACTAATTATTTTCAGATTTCTCCAACTCTCCCTTTTCAGATTAACATCCCTGTTCATAATGGTTTTGCTGCATTTGATTCTGATGCAACAGGGCTGATAGCGGTCTCAAATCAAGTTTAACTCTTTATTTTTATTTCTTAAAAAGTCTGCTTAAAAAAACACACACAACTCAACACAATAGAGTTTTGACATACAGGCTTCTGTAAACAGATTCTTATGTGCCATCAGCAAACATATGGTGTCTGGTCTGGCAGCAGTGATCCCCTGTTCTGGGAAGAGGAGGTCCAGCTTCTGCCCTCGCAGCAGGTGACTGGAACTGTCAGAACTGATTGACAGATGGTCAGAGCAATGGCTGCAGTTAAAGATCCAATCCAGCAATGATCAATGGACAACCCTCCAGGATATGTTGATAGTGCATGCATTGCCTGTCAAGAAAGTAGCCATAGAGAGACCCTGCTTCTCTGGACAAATAACTTCTTTCATTTTTCTTTATGCAAACGTCTCATAGTCACAGTTAACTAATGAATTTTCTCAACAATATATTATAGCTTTGCTTATGTGTTTAAGTGCTTGGTTTCCTGTAACTGTACTAAGATCTCACTAAGTCTTTACACTTTTTTTTTTTTTTTTTTTGCAGGAAAGTAATTTAATCTTTTATCAATCTTCCTGGAAGCATTACACTGGCATTTTTTTCCTAAGCAAGACTGAACGTCGTACTGTTAGCTGTTAGCGCACTCAATATCATTCATTTTTATGCTTCTGGGGTTTTTAAAAGTCTGGTAATTTCCCAAGGCTTTGAAAATATGGTGTAACCTAATGTGTCTTTTCTTTGGTTATACGCCTCCTTGCGCGCCCCCCCCCCCCAGCTGCGAAGCGTGCTTAAACATGTGACTGGAGATAATCCAGAGGGCACTTTTTTGGATGTCTCCTGTGGGAAATATGAAAGTGTCCCTTTGAGCAGTAGCTCCTCTTCCATGCCAAATCACAAACCCTTGGTATGCTTCTGTCCAACAGACATAAAGTCTCCAAATGATACGTGGACTTATTTGCATTTCTATATCACTTTATATTTTTTCGAAAAAAAATCTTAAAGCAGTTTACAACACATTAAAACATCAAATAAAACTATCCAGAATAAAACATTACTGAAGAATGTCAACTATAAAGTAGTAGTAGCAGCAATAGTCATAATAATATTTTTATTAGTTGTACCCTGCCCATCTGACTGGGTTTCCTCAGCCACTCTTGGTGGTTTCCAACAAATATAAAAGCATAATGAAACACCAAACATTAAAAAACTTTCCTATACAAGGCTTCCTTCAGATATCTTCCACAAGTTGTGTGGTTATTTATCTCCTTGATATCCGATGGGAAGGCATTCCACAGGGTGGAACACACAAAGTACACATTCAAAGCAACATAATTAATAGGAAACTAAAATATTATTATTTTAGTGGCGCTGTGGTCTAAACCACAGAGCTTAGGCCTTGCTGATCAGAAGGTCAGCTGTTCAAATCCCTGTGACGGGGTGAGCTCCCATTGTTGGGTCCCAGCTCCTGCCTACCTAGCAGTTCGAAAGCACGTCAAGTGCAAGTAGATAAATAGGTACCACTCCGGCGAGAACATAAACAGCGTTTCCGTGCGCTGCTCTGGTTCACCAGAAGCGGCTTAGTCATGTTGGCCACATGACCCAGAAGCTGTCTGCGGACAAATGCCAGCTCCCTCAGCCTATAGAGCGAGATGAGCGCCACAACCCCAGAGTCGTCCGTGACTGGACCTAACAGTCAGGGGTACCTTTACCTAAAATATTATTTTAAAGATTTCAAAATAAAATGTTACAAAAGAAGCCAACTACAGAAGGCACGTTTATTGCATCAAAGTTAACAAAAAAATGCTGTAAACATTTCAAAAGAAAACATTACTAAAGGAAGTCAAATATAAAATGCACACTCGAAACAGCATAATAAGCAAGAGAATACAATGTTATCATAAGCATAGAACATGTCTGCTGCTGTTACTGCCAATCCTGCCAATGGTGGCTCAAGGTAAGTAGCAGTAGTGGCAGTTCAGGCATGAAGATCTGGTTCTGCGCTAAGATACAGCCAAGATGGTCTCTGGCCTCTTCAGCATTTGTAGCTGGAGTCAGTCTGGGCCCCTGCCCTCTCAGTCCAGGTGAGCAAAGGCCTGCAATACAGGGAGCAGGGCTTCCAGGACTCACAGTCAAGATGGTCTTACATCTGGGAATGTAAACATGCACCATTTTCTGTTCCACCCTCTATTCATCGCGTGCTGTGCTCTTTCTGTTCTGCTGCAGTTTGTCTTCTGCCAACCCCCCCTACATTATTCATCACACTGTCTGCTGTGATGAAATTATGTAACATGAATAATTATGTAAATTGCATCAGTGGCTCTGTCATTATGATAGTTCACCCCATTCATTTCAATCCAAAGAAAACACAGCGCAAATGGAGAGGAATGTAATCAATTACTTATTGTTTGTTAAGCAGCAAATCCTAATTGTGTTGGCTAGATAGGTTTCCGTTCTGGAAATGGGGCAAATAAGCAAATACTGGCAATTCTGCTCCTGTGTCTGTTTTCATCCGAATTCTCCTGCATCTCTACTTACAGCTTGATGTTATCTGTGCATATTTGTTGGGAAGCAAGTTGCAGTTTTCCACGAAGGCTTCCTTCCAGCTTTGTGGCATTGTGCTGAACCCTTAGTTCCACACCTTGAGCTTTGCCTGAGGTAATGCAGTGTTACTGAATCAGGGCTGTGGTTCCTTTTCCCACATCAGAACCGCACAGTTCTTCCATGCTTTACTGAATTCACAACATTTGTAGGTTTATAAATTTATAATCCTGCAATGTTACAAATTTATAGATGGCATTTCATGGGTAGCCTCCAAATGCAAACATTTTAATGTATTGAATCGCTGTGAAACAGAACTGCTGAGAGATGTTGTAGAAGGTCTTTTCTCCAGGAATGGTATCCTCTATGCAACCACAATTTCAATCCTCCTTTCTCTCCTCTCTCTCTCTCTCTCTCTCTCTTTTTTTACTATGACCAGGCAAGAACACTTTTAAAAAGTGAGCCACACATTTGCTTCATGTTTGCATAATTAGATCTATGCTTTGCCTCTCTGCCTCAAAGGAATTGCTGTAGTGGGTTGAAAAAGTAAAGTTGTCGAGAAAGGAATTTTTTAAAATGCAGAAAGTGTGTGTAATTTAACATGACCCAAATCTAATGTTCAAAAGTTGTAAGCCCTTTCTATTTTATTTAAGTGTATGTGTCAAAAGATTCAGGAAAATATTCTTATGATTGTTTTCATTATAATTTTATTACTTTCAGGGCAGCATGTTTGCTATTTAATGTCGCTACATGAAAAACTCATTTAAGGTCATCAGGAAAAGTCTGATTGAAATAAGACTTTGTATTGGGATAACTGGGTCAGTTACTCATTGAAATAGCTCAGTTGGTAGAGCATGAGGCTCTTAATCTCAGGGTCTTGGGTTCAAGCCCCACGTTGGCCAAAAGATTCTTACTTTGCAGGGGGTTGGACCAGATGACCCTCATGGTCCCTTCCAACAATTCTGTGATTCTGTGCAGAATGAGCAATCTTTGACTAGTGAATCTTGCTTAGAGAATAGCCTTTACCTGTTGTGATCACACACAGTGATATGCTTGTAGGTAGGAAAATAATAGTTATTTACTGAAGAAATGCATAACTTGGATAGAAAACTTTGTAGTTTGCACACAAACTTCCAACAGTTGGCAAGTGCCATTGGGAGAAATCCTATTCTCGCAACCCACCTGACTTTCCTGTGTCACTGTTAACAATGCTCTAGCCTTTATTTATCACTCAGTCTAATTTGAAGTGTGCAGGGCTTGTAGGTGTCTATATTTCTTGAATTGTGGAATTATAGATTTTAAATGTTAGGTATTCATCATTCATCTAGTAGTAGACAACGGTCCTGAGGCTGGAGAACATATACCTAAAGCACACCTGATGGATGCCTTTACTCTTCATTGGCTTTTGTTTGAATAGCTCCAAGGAAGATTCCTAAACCGATCTGGACAGACTGTTCCACTGATGAACTGCTCCTGTACTGCAGAAACAATAATGTAACCTGCCTTGGATAGGAATAAGGACAGGCAACTGAGAAGCCTTCAACTGGACCTTGGAGCAAAATTTGAATGACTTACTCATGCAGTCCTCCGCATAAGAGCGAGATGCATGTGGTCCTCCGGATATAGCTGTATTTATCCTCTTTTCATCCGACCACAGCACCACTCTTTTGCCGCTACTGTTTGGATTGGTAAACCATTGATTAAAAACCAACTGATTTTGTTGCCTGCCTGGAACCTCAAGTGGGATTATCAAGCACCAGAGGTGCCGTCTTGTGCCCAAGATTGAGGGAACCTGGTGCGCAATGTGCACATGCAGCATCATGCCTGCAACGTTGGGAGGAGTCCAAGCGTGGAGCCCAGCGTGGCATGGCATGGCTTCAATGGCTAGTGGCTCCTCCAGCTCAGTCATCCTATTCATTGAGCTTCCTTTAGCACATGTAAGCTCAACTTCATAGTGATCGGAAATGATGTTCTAAAATACAAGGTTTCAATGAACCTTTTTCTCTTGCTCATCAGTGTTTCATTTCTAAATTGAGAGGTGCTGGAGGAGGTCCGTCATTCCTCGTAGTAGTGAGCACAGGTAGACCTGTACCAATTGGTTAGGATGGTCATCACAAAAAAGATGGAGGTTGCTGTATACCCAGTGGGAATTCCAAGCAATAGTGACAGCTGACTACCCCCTGCCCTGCCCCAGAGCAAATCTACCATCGTCACCCCTAGGGGAGAGAGGACTTTACATTGATGCTCTGACTGTTTTGCCAGGAACACCTCTGCTTGCTTCTTCTGTTTACTTGAGGATGGACAGGATAGTGTCTACCCATAGTCAAACAACAGTTCCAGATAGATTTCCATGGACAGCACTCACATTCGCTTTAGAAAAAATCTGAACATGGCTTCCAGTGTAAATCTGGAAATTGCCCATCTAGACAAAGGAGGCAATTCATGCTGGACTTTTTCTATTTTTTTGGCTTATCTCTTTGCACCCAGTTAAAATGATTGCCTTAACCACAGTCTTTATATAGTGCACATTTATTAACCTTACTAAAATATTGCTGTATATTAACCATTTACAAAGCTGGAGATTGGAGTTGATTAATTTAACGTCCGTCTCAGTCCCAAAATGTGGGTTTGTGGTTAACACCGTGGTGGGAGGAGCAAACCCCATGCACTGTGCTTGCATTATGACAAATACACAAGCTCTTTCTCATGCTCTCCTTCTGCAGATTCTGCTTAGGGGAAAAAATGCATTTCTCCAAAGATAAATGCCACAGCCCTGTAGCTTTGGATTAATGCACTTCTCTGTTTCCAAAACACAAAACATTTACAATATTGAGCAGGTCTGACCTGAACAAATTTGGCGTAAAGATAGTGATTTGAAGAGGGATCATTTTTTATCTCCGCATGTAGAAGAATATGTCGAAAAGCCAATCAGTTCTGTCACGGACCGGGATGGTGGTTAAGAAATGGAAAACATCTCTGCTAGCAGGTACAACTCTTCATTCTTGACAACTGGCTGGTGCAGTATTCTTGCATCTTGATTTATCGAAACAGATGGTCTATAAAGTTGATTTCCGGACAGCGTCCAGCATTCATTCAAGTATTCCTTCAGAATGAAATGCGTCAAGAGACTAAGATCTAGGAGGACATGGAACTCCCAAATGCCCACATGACCTCTACTTCAGTTTAATCAGGAGCCTGGTGAGCCACAATCAAAACGCCAGAGTTGTAGGATTACAGTGGACTCTCAGGTTGTGAAAGTGATCCGTGCAGGATGCATGTTCACAGCCCGTGTCTATGCCCGCACAGGTTGCGATTCGGCGCTTCTGCGCATGCGCAAAGCGCGATTTTAATGCTTCTGCACATGTGCAAAGTGCCAAAACCCGGAAGTAACCTGTTCCAGTACTTCCGGGTTTTGGTGGTCCGCAACCCAAAAAAACGCAACCTGAAGCGGCTGTAACCTGAGTTACGACTGTATAGGCAGCCTTCCTCAAACTGGTGTCCTACACTTGTTGCTGGACTGTAACTCCCATCAGCTGCAGCCAGCACAACCGATGCCCAGGGATGCTGGGAGTTGCAGTTCCAGCTTAGAGAAGACTGGATGAGACAGGTGTTGTCTGGATCTTACCTTTCCTTCCCATGGAGGTTATTTGGATAATGCATATTTTAAAGCTGATCCTGCTCTGCCTTTACACCTTAAGCTGTATCCCCATCACCCCTGAAACCCAGTACGATAGGTGTGTGTAGGGGGCTGTAAGCTCGTTTCTGGTAGTGAAATGTCTTGGTTCCAGCTGTACACTTTGAAAAATGACTTTTCTTAAATCATCTGGCCTCTCTTTCTCACCACTTTTGTGTGAAAGTGTGTAAGAACATGGTTTTCACAAAGACTCTGTCAACTTCAAGCATGCTGTGAGGCTTGCTTAGCAGATTTCTTTGACTCCTCACTTAATCGTAGTGTTCAAAATTAGCCAGTCGCAACTTTGCACCTGACTATTGGCCACCTCCAATCAAGTGAAGATGCCTGGGCGCCAGGATGGCACCTAACATCTCTGCCATCTGAAGGTACATGTCTGGGGAATCATTGGACCTTGCCTGTTTTTACACACTTAATACCACATCCTGCGGACTTATCTGCACATTTGAATTTCAGGAACTAAGATGCTTTTTCTGTGCAGCCTGAGCAGGAGCAGCGAATAATGTTATAGTTAATTGTTGTCCCTTGTCCTGCTCACAGTTGAGAAGAATTATCCCTACGTTATGAATGGTTCGTGTCGCTATTCAGAAAGAGAGGTAGGAACAGGCCAATATATATGTGTTTGTGAACTGTCCCTGGATCAAGTGACTTTTCGTCTTTGGATTCTCAAAGTTCTTAACCTAGCTCAAGGTTGTCATCTGAACTAGCCAGATGCTTAGCTGATAATCACAGTCAGTGCATCGTTTGAAAAATAAAGACTTGAGAGCCGTCGTTCCCCAAAATGGCAACTAGACATTCCGTATTGATGACTGTAACCTTGGTTTAAGGAGCCATTTGGTGCCCAGCTTATATATCTGAGTTTCAACGCTGCTTGGCAGCTGTACCTTTTAAGGGCTATAACCCTTATCCAGCCCTGTCTGCTTCCCTTTTCTTTGACTACACTCAAGTTCCCTCAGTAGGCTTCCATAGGTTAGCCAAGCAGTCATCCTAGGCTTCAGTAGGCCAGTTGACCACGTCACTGAGTCACATGATACTCTGGTAAATCAGCTATCATGTGCCTTGGGTTGTTGGATTAAAATTTCAAAAATGATGACCCAGTTTTGCTGGTCTGCTTATATACATATGCACACAGCGTGTGTGAACTCCTGCCTTAACATGTGTGGTAATGGAACTGTGAAGACAGTTCTGTACTGCATAGATTATCTCAGTGAACACCAATACTCTGTCTCCGTTTCCTTGATTAGTAGGCGAAATTTAGCAAAGAAACACACAATTATTATGATTAAAGCATTTATGTGCACAACATGGAAAACAGCGAGTAAAACAGCACTGAGGCATTTACTGAATTCATATCCTGCCCTTCCTGCCACAGGAGCCCAAGGCAGCAAACAGATCCACAATTGAAAGCAAAAACATTCCAAAACAATTGAAACATTCTAAGAACAATTACAGTTGAAAACATCTAAAAGCAGTTACAGTTAAAAACATTGTTCTATTTAGTCACCCCGGGCTTGTCAGTACAGAGAAAAGTGGGTGGTTAGTTACAGCTTAAATAAGGTGTATATATAGTGTGGAATGATAGTATATTAGTGGAGTTATCATTTTACTTCTCCACTTCTTCTCTACTTTACTGTAGCCCTTTTTTGCTAGGGTAGCATGGAAAACCAGGTTTCTGCTAGGGCTGTGCACCAGATTCATAGACTACTCATAGAATGGTAGAGTTCGAAGGGACCCTGAGGATCATCTAGTCCAACCCCCTGCAATGCAGAATATGCATTTGTCCCATATGGGGATCGAACCTGCAACCTTGCCATTATCAGCACCACACTCTAACCAACTGAACTATGTATTGTGGGTGCACCTGCTTATTCTGCTAAATGGGACATTGTTTGTTTATGTGCCACTTTGCTCAAAATTGTGTCCAAAGTGGCTCACAACATGTAAAACGGGCAACAATAAATATAAACATTGAGAAATGTTAGAAACAATTGGCTATCAGCATAGCAATAAATACAAAAAATTATATTTGTATGAAAATGATATAAATACGCTAATCTAATTCAACAGTTTAAACTAAACATTGTATAAAGTAACCTAATTAAATAGCTTCAAATGAACAGGAAAGAGAGTAACGCGAACACGAAAATAGAACATTTCCATGTTTCAGACAATGCAACAGATTAGACTGATTTGGAGGGCTCCGAATGTGAGTTGTGTTGGGTTGAGATACCCTTGGCTGGGTTGCAGGGTTCATATTAATTCAGGGCTGTCTGAGGGTGATGTGTAGATCGGAAGAAGGAGATGCAATCATCTTCATGGTAGAAGTTGAGGTTGGGCGGCTGCTTTCCCACCTGAGCTTTTCTTCTTCCTGCCAGGCTTCTCCTCCTCCTCACCTCTGAAGCAGCACCTTGCAGGATTCAATGCTCTTGCTTAACAGCGGATCAGTAGAAAGATTTATCCCTGTATAGTGCCGGTAGCTAGTGATGTATGGACGAGAGAGCTGGATCATAAAGAAGGCTGATCGCCAAAGAATTGATGCTTTTGAATTATGGTGCTGGAGGAGACTCTTGAGAGTCCCATGGACTGCAAGAAGATCAAACCTATCCATTCTGAAGGAAATCAGCCCTGAGTGCTCACTGGAAGGACAGATCGTGAAGCTGAGGCTCCAATACTTTGGCCACCTCATGAGAAGAGAAGATTCCCTGGAAAAGACCCTGATGTTGGGAAAGATGGAGGGCACAGGGAGAAGGGGACGGCAGAGGATGAGATGGTTGGACAGTGTTCTCGAAGCTACCAGCATGAGTTTGACCAAACTGTGGGAGGCAGTGGAAGACAGGAGTGCTCTGGTCCATGTGGTCCTGAAGAGTTGGACACAACTAAATGACTAAACAACAAAGTGCCGGTAGCTACTCCTTCGAATGCAAGGAAGACGCTTGCTCACTGAATCATAGACTCAGAGTTGGAAGGGACCACAAGCGTCATCTAGTCCAACCCCTGCAATGCAGGACTCTTTCCCCCAACATGGGGCTCAAACCTATGACCCTAAGATCGAGTCTCCTGCTCTACAGACTGAGCTATCCCAGGCCCTATCATGAGCAGCAGCCTGCAGTCCTGTTTTATGGCTTTTTTGTAGAGTTTAAGTATTTTGGAATAAGCTATTAAGGTTTTAAAAAAGGGAACATCTGTCAACATTATTACTTTTATTCACTTTGCTTATAAAGGAACGCAGCACAACTACATTAGCGTTGCTGATGCACTTACCCAATTTGCTGAATTACTTTTTGTTTACACAGGATTTTGTTAGGCAACTGTGTGGCATTATTTAATGACAGCACCATCTCAAATTAAATTACAGCTTGTGTTCACCTACAAATTACTACTTTGCTCAAAATGAAAGAGTTGAGGAAGACAAGAAAGGAAGCATTTTTAAAATTTACGGTTTTAGAGGGAGGAAGTAGCAAGTTGGCTTGTGAAGAGAAATATTTACTGGTGTGTGAGTCCCATCCCCCCTGTATTTCAGAGACATTTATTTCTATTCTACTACCACCTGGATTCCACCCTAAACAGCAGCCTCTCCATTGATGCCGAGCTGGACAAGCATATTGGCAACTACAGCAATGGCTCGCCTCTCAAAAAGGATATGGGAGAATTTGATGCTAACATCCAATACCAAGATGAGCTCTCAGGAGTGACGCCTCAATGCCTTCCACAGGTGATGTGGCAGGAAAATAGTTAGTCTATCACATAGCAGGACAGAGTTTCAAACAAAGATGTGCTCTCCCGAGTCTACATTCCCAGCATGTTTGCACTCCTATCTCAGCGACATCTATGCTGACTTGGTCATGTTCACAGAATCCCCAACAATGTGCTCTCTGAGGAGCTGGCTTCAGGCACCAGGCCCATTGGCAGACCAACTCTGCTTCACAAAGTTGTCTGTAAACATGACATGAAGGTTGGCCATATCAACCTCGCTATGTGCGAATTGCTTGCAGAAAACCACAGTGCCTGGAGACAGACAGACAGGTCATGTATCCACAGCAGTGACCAGAGGAGGAATGACTACTGGGAGGAGCACAGAGAAGAAATGCCGTGGTGCATCTGCAGCAGCACGACCAGAAACATTCATCTGCTCCAGCTGCAACAAAATGTGTCTCTTCTGCATCAGTCTCTACAGCCACAAGAGGCACTGCAACCTTCCAATAGTTTGACTTCATTCCCAAAGGTGCAGTCCTCCATTTACTCCCAAGACAGAAAGATGCCAACACATTTATGTTGTGGCCCATCCAATACATTCTCACTAGACCAGGGTTTCCCAAACTTGGGTCTCCAGCTGTTGTTGGACTACAGCTCCCATCATCCTAGTTAGCAGGAATAGTTGGCAAGGATGGTGGGTATTGTAGCCCCAAAACAGCTGGAGACCCAACTTTGGTAAACCCTGCACTAGACTATCTCCACCCCCCCCCCATATTTGCAGATATGTCCATGTCAAGGCATCACATTATATATTTTATTTCCCTATCCCATGAATGTCGTGGGCTGGAGTGTCTGAGGGTCCTGCTCCTTCCTGCCACTTACCATCTGGCCTGGGGTGGGGCCTGAAGCCTCAAAGGACTGCTCTGCTGCCCAGGAGGACTCCCCTGTGAGTGTCTGAGGGTCCTGCTCCTTCCTGCCACCTACCATCTGGCCTGGGGTGGGGCCTGAAGCCTCAAAGGACTGCTCTGCTGCCCAGGAGGACTCCCCTGTGAGTGTCTGAGGGTCCTGCTCCTTCCTGCCACCTACCATCTGGCCTGGGGTGGGGCCTGAAGCCTCAAAGGACTGCTCTGCTGCCCAGGAGGACTCCCCTGTGAGTGTCTGAGGGTCCTGCTCTTGCCACTTACCATCTGGCCTGGGGTGGGGCCTGAAGCCTCAAAGGACTGCTCTGCTGCCCAGGAGGACTCCCCTGTGAGTGTCTGAGGGCCCTGCTCTTGCCACTTACCATCTGGCCTGGGGCGGGGCCTGCAGCCTCAAAGGACTGCTCTGCTGCCCAGGAGGACTCCCCTGTGAGTGTCTGAGGGTCCTGCTCCTTCCTGCCACTTACCATCTGGCCTGGGGTGGGGCCTGAAGCCTCAAAGGACTGCCCTGCTGCTCAGGAGGACTCCCCTGTGAGTGTCTGAGGGTCCTGCTCCTTCCTGCCACTTACCATCTGGCCTGGGGTGGGGCCTGAAGCCTCAAAGGACTGCCCTGCTGCCCAGGAGGACTCCCCTGTGAGTGTCTGAGGGTCCTGCTCCTTCCTGCCACCTACCATCTGGCCTGGGGTGGGGCCTGAAGCCTCAAAGGACTGCTCTGCTGCCCAGGAGGACTCCCCTGTGAGTGTCTGAGGGTCCTGCTCCTTCCTGCCACCTACCATCTGGCCTGGGGTGGGGCCTGAAGCCTCAAAGGACTGCTCTGCTGCCCAGGAGGACTCCCCTGTGAGTGTCTGAGGGTCCTGCTCCTTCCTGCCACCTACCATCTGGCCTGGGGTGGGGCCTGAAGCCTCAAAGGACTGCTCTGCTGCCCAGGAGGACTCCCCTGTGAGTGTCTGAGGGTCCTGCTCTTGCCACTTACCATCTGGCCTGGGGTGGGGCCTGAAGCCTCAAAGGACTGCTCTGCTGCCCAGGAGGACTCCCCTGTGAGTGTCTGAGGGCCCTGCTCTTGCCACTTACCATCTGGCCTGGGGCGGGGCCTGCAGCCTCAAAGGACTGCTCTGCTGCCCAGGAGGACTCCCCTGTGAGTGTCTGAGGGTCCTGCTCCTTCCTGCCACTTACCATCTGGCCTGGGGCGGGGCCTGAAGCCTCAAAGGTCTGCTCTGCTGCCCAGGAGGACTCCCCTGTGAGTGTCTGAGGGTCCTGCTCCTTCCTGCCACTTACCATCTGGCCTGGGGTGGGGCCTGAAGCCTCAAAGGACTGCTCTGCTGCCCAGGAGGACTCCCCTGTGAGTGTCTGAGGGCCCTGCTCTTGCCACTTACCATCTGGCCTGGGGCGGGGCCTGAAGCCTCAAAAGGACTGCTCGGCTGCCCAGGAGGACTCCCCTGTGAGTGTCTGAGGGTCCTGCTCCTTCCTGCCTCTTACCATCTGGCCTGGGGTGGGGCCTGAAGCCTCAAAAGGACTGCTCTGCTGCCCAGGAGGATTCCCCTGTGAATGTCTGAGGGTCCTGCTCTTGCCACTTACCATCTGGCCTGGGCGGGGCCTAAAGCCTCACAAGGACTGCTCCTGCCACTATCTGGCCCAGGTGGGGCCTCACAGGGACGGTTGTTGCCACTGATGCTGCTACTGCCCAGGAGGACCCGGAGGGGCGCAGAGTTCTTTTTAACATGTTTTAAAATGTTCCTTTCCCTTTAGATTTTATATATGGGGGTGGGATGGATGTTTGGGTGGGCTTGGGAATGCGTTAGATTTTGATGAATTTGTAATTTTTGCAGTTTTTATTTGTATTGTTTTATTGTTTTCTGGGTTGTTTTGTTTTTTGTTTTTATTGTTTTAAGGTTTTATTGTTTTAGGCTGCGAAAGAATAACATTAATTGCCATCAATGGAGGCTACTATGAGGCTTGGGATTGCTACCGTGGAGGGGCGAGGGAGGTATGGCGGTGGGGGCAGATGTTATAGGCGAAGGGGATCGAGATATGGATATGCTCGTACCCCTTCCAATCTGCGCCTCATCCCGAGGGACGAGGGTAGGGCGAGCAAGGACTACTCACCTCCGTCACTGGTGCTGTGCAATGCCAGGTCTATAGGCAACAAAACCGCCACCCTGCGAGATTTCTTTATCTCGCAGGGGGTCGACCTGGCTTGTGTGACGGAGACCTGGGTGCGCGAAGGGGCAACAGCTACCTTAAGAGAGATGGCGCCCCCGGGTTTCTCCGTCCTCCACCAGTCACGGACTGTGGGCCGGGGGGGAGGGGTGGCATTATTAATCCGGGAAGATTGTTCTTTCAGGGCTCTACCATCACCATCGATCCCCGGCATTGAATGTGTTGGCCTAGTGTGGGGCTCCGAGGAGAGCTTGGCTGTCTGGCTGGTGTACCGGCCACCTAGCGCACCAGCAGCCACCCTGTCAGGCCTATTGGAGGCGGTGGCCGGCTGGGCCTTGGAGTTCCCTAACCTATTGGTATTGGGGGACTTCAACATCCATGCTGATGCCACTCCCTCCTCACAGGCTCTGGACCTGGTGTCTTCCATGGCGACACTAGGGCTCTCCCAGTTTGTTTCGGGCCCCACACATCAAGCAGGCCACACGCTGGATTTGATCTTTGGTGTAGGTATAGATGTGATCATGTCTCCTTCGATGAAGGTGCCATGGTCTGATCACTACGCTCTGAAAGCCAGGATTGACTTTCCACCCCCACCCTGCTTAGGTGCCGAGCCGATTTGGGCTCGCCCGCAGAGGCTGATGGACCCTGATAGATTCCGCCAAGCCTTGCGGGACCTTGCTCCCCCTGGCGACTCATTGACTGAGCTTGTTGAGGGCTGGAATATCCAGCTCCTGGCAGCCATCGATGAGATCGCACCGAAGCGCCCTCTGCGACCCCGCAGAAACCGGGCTCCCTGGTTTACCGAGGAGCTCCGGAAAATGAAGC
This sequence comes from Podarcis raffonei, assembly GCF_027172205.1. Taxonomy (NCBI): domain Eukaryota; kingdom Metazoa; phylum Chordata; class Lepidosauria; order Squamata; family Lacertidae; genus Podarcis; species Podarcis raffonei. The sequence continues at coordinate 109,765,473 of NC_070602.1, forward strand.
GGGACCTCAGACGGCTAGAGCGAGTATGGCGGGGTGCCCGTGACGGAGCCTCAAGAACATCTTATAGGGCTTTTATGAAAACCTACGAGATGGCGGTGAAGGCTGCTAAGAAGTCTTACTTCTCGGCCTCCATTGCATCCGCTAGCTCTCGCCCGGCGCAATTATTTAGTATAATCAGGTCTTTAACGTCCCTTGAAGGACAGCCAAATTTAAATAACAATTTGACACTCGGCTGTGAGGCATTTGCGAGCTTTTTTGCGGAGAAGGTCTTGTTGCTCCGCCATGACCTCCCTGCCAATTTGGATACAATAAAGGAACTGGAGGCCCCTCGACTGTCCTCGGGTCCAGTATTGGACCACTTTGACCGGATATCCCCAGCCGATGTGGACAGACTCCTCCGAGCTGGAAAGCCCACCACCTGTCCTCTCGACCCGTGCCCGTCTTGGCTGATTAGAGCGTGTCCAGACGAGGTGCGGGCCCTCCTGGGGGATATCATCAATTTGTCCCTTGGCACGGGGACATTCCCAGGGGAACTGAAGGAGGCAGTGGTGCGCCCGCTCTTAAAGAAAACATCATTAGATCCTTTAGATCTATCCAATTACCGCCCGGTTTCGAATCTTCCGTTCCTGGGTAAGGTGATTGAGAGAGCGGTTGCTGAACAGCTTGGTGGGTTTCTGGATGAAACATCGGCTCTGGATCCATTCCAGTCTGGCTTCCGCGCTGGTCATGGGACCGAGACAGCTCTGGTTGCCCTAACAGATGATCTTCGTAGACAGCTGGATCGAGGCGGGTCGGGGCTGCTGATTCTTCTAGATCTGTCAGCAGCTTTCGACATGGTCGATCATGAACTTCTGGACCACCGCCTTGCCGACGTGGGGATCCAGGGCACAGTCCTTCAATGGCTGCGCTCGTTTCTCTCTGGTCGGGGACAGAGGGTGGCGCTTGGGGGGGAATTGTCATCGCGCCACTCCTTGGTGTGTGGAGTACCTCAGGGTGCGATACTCTCCCCAATGCTTTTCAACATCTTTATGCGCCCCCTCGCCCAGCTTGTCCGGAGTTTTGGGCTGGGTTGCCATCAGTATGCCGATGACACCCAACTCTATCTGTTGATGGATGGCCATCCTGACTCGGCCCCAGACACACTGACCAGATGTCTGGAAGCTGTGGCTGGATGGTTACGTGGGAGCCGGTTGAAGCTAAATCCTTCGAAGACAGAGGTCCTGTGGCTGGGACGGGACGATATGGGATTGGGGGGGCAACTCCCATCTCTTGCGGGGGCGCAGTTAGTGCCAGCACCGTCCGTTAAGAGTTTGGGTGTAATCTTCGACACCTCCCTTTCCATGGAGGCGCAGATTGCAGCTATAACAAAGGCGGCATTTTTCCATCTCCGCCAAGCTAAGCAGTTGGCTCCTTACCTCTCTCGCCCTGACCTAGCCACTGTGATCCACGCGACGGTCACCTCCAGACTGGATTATTGTAACTCGCTCTACGTGGGGCTGCCCTTAAGACTGACCCAGAAACTCCAGCGGGTGCAGAATGCTGCAGCGAGACTCCTTACGGGGTCTTCGCTGCGAGATCACATTCATCCGGTGCTATATCAACTGCACTGGCTCCCGGTGGAGTACAGGATCAGGTTTAAGGTGCTGGTTTTAACCTTTAAAGCCCTATACGGCCTTGGACCCTCGTACCTACGGGACCGCCTCTCCTGGTATGCCCCACAGAGAAACTTACGGTCTTCAAATAAAAATATCTTGAAGGTCCCAGGCCACAGAGAAGTTAGGCTGGCCTCAACTAGAGCCAGGGCTTTTTCGGCTGTGGCTCCGACCTGGTGGAACACTCTGTCACAAGAGACTAGGGCCCTGCGGGACTTGACATCTTTCCGCAGGGCCTGCAAGACAGAGCTGTTCCGCCAGGCCTTTGGCCAGGGCACAGCCTGACTCCCTCCCTCGGCAATCTTCGCGGAGCTCTGGCCCAATAGTGGCCAGTGGCTTGAATTTAATTAATTTTATAATGAATGATTTTAGAGTGTTGTTTGTGTTGTACTTTTGTATTGTTTATTGTTGTTAGCCGCCCTGAGCCCAGCTTCGGCTGGGGAGGGCGGGATATAAATAAAATTTATTATTATTATTATTATTATTATTCTGATGTTGTAAAGCATGGGAAACGTGCATTGCATAAGATGGAGTGTTGCTGCATATTGTGAATGATTGAGACAGATGGGGTGAGCTCCCATTGCTCTGTCCCAGCTCCTGCCAACCTAGCATGCCAGTGCGAGTAGATAAATAGGTACCGCTGTGGAGGGAAGGTAAATGGCATTTTTGTGCGTTCTGGCTTCCATCACACTGTTCCGTTGCAGCAGAAGCGGTTTAGTCATGCTGGCCACTTGACCTGGAAAATTGTCTGTGGACAAACGCCAGCTCCCTTGGCCTGAAGTGAGATGAGCGTCACACCCCATAGTCACCTTTGACTGTACTTGGCCATCCAGGGGTCCTTTACCCCCCCCCCATTTTTTTTAATACAGTTGGAGGGAACTTTTGATCCTCCAGATGTTGCTGAACCCTAACTCCCATCAGCTGCAGGAAGCATGGCCAATGGCCAGGGATGACAGTTATGGAAACAAGGGTTCCGCACTCCCACTCCACCACAATGCTAAGAGGTGCCATAACCATAGCACACTTTTCTGGCAGCTCAGAGCACATCCATGGCAGAAGAGATAGCAGGAATATCTAGCACAAAAATTGTTTTCCAAGGCAGCACAGCAACTGCAACATCCAATGAAGAAAAGAAGGCAGCAGAGTTAATTAAAAATAAAAGCAAAGCCACACTGAGCTAGGAAATACCATAAACTGAAACTGGTTTGGAGTGAGAATAAAAAGGTGTGGGAGGCAAGTAACTCAGAAATACCTCAATTTCAGAGGAATAATTTGTTACAATGTCTTGTTGTTGGAGCGGGTTAATTTAAAAAGGGCAGAGCCTTGACTAATCCACGTCTTCATTTGAGGACGGGGGGGGGGTTGTTGGAAAGAGATAAGTTGACATCAATGAGGATTGTTTTCAAATCTGTTTGGCTGTAGCAACAGTAATAAATATTTACAGGTGGCCTACTTTTGGGATTGCAAAGTATACCTTCACAGACCTAGATTTGTCAAGATTCATGCAAAACACACATAATTTCAGACAGGGTTGCTGGAAGTCAAGCTATTTAAATAAGATGTGTAAATCTGCTAAGTGATATTTATCTTTTCCGATTGCTCTTTGTCTTGAGCCTGGTGAGGTTTTTCTGGATGGAAAAGCAATCTGCAAAAAGGGAAGAGCACTTCTAAATTCCATAGTAGGACAGCTTGCCAGCAACCACTTAAAACTGGAGTGATCAAACAGAAAGATGAAAACATCCTCCCAACCCTGCCTCACCAATGGATAATGCCACAATGTGTAAACACATCCTAACGCAACAGACACCACTTCACTTTTTTAAAATAGAAAGTGACCCAGTTACTGAAGGAGAAAGACCTTGGATTTAAAAAGCAGACAACCAGTCATGTTTTTGCTTATGAATCCTCTTCACAGAAGTTGTTTTAGGGTATCTGCTTTTGAGGGAGGCATAAAAAAGAAGCATGCCAAATTTTAGTCACACAGGGTGCCACTGAAAATTGAGAGACAAAAGTCCACCACTGCTCTTTATACCACTTAAATTTGTGTTGTCAGTTTGAATATTTGGTCAGTTTCAGCACTGGTTGTTTGGTGAGTGTGCCCAGTTCCACTCTCAAATTGTATAGGTGCCCGGTGGGGAGAAACATACATTTGCCTCCTGACACAAGGCCTTTGAGAGAGCTTTCTTAACTTCTCACTCATTCTGCTAACGCTGAACTATTCCGAATACACCATGGTTATGATACCTTGGTAGAATATTTCTGTTATTCCGCCCCCCCCATCCTTCTTTTTAAAACCTCTTTAAACAGTAAATCATGCATTTGTCAAGATTAAAAAATAATTTGTTTTTGTTGTTTTGGATTGCAAACAAGGGCACTGTGCCCCCTTTTCACTCTGCATAGCTATTTAATGTTAATACAAAACATTAAAGGGATGAATTTTAAACAATTAAAATAATTTCTACCTGCTGCATCACTAGTGACATTTTCCAAAGAGCAAAACTTGAATAAATAAAATAAATGTGGAATAAATCTGCATGGAATGTGGCACTGGAGAAATAGTGTCTGCCTGTGTATGAGAAGAATGAAAAGAGGACAAGGCTGGAAGAGTAAACAGCATTTGCACAGAGGTGAAAAATATGAGAGAGAGAGAGAGAGAGAGAGAGAGAGAGAGAGAGAGAGAATATCTCATCCATATGCACATATTTATTTATTTTTTTAAATGTTATATCCCCTTTCAAGGCAATTTACAAATAAGACATGTAAAACAAAAACATTGTAAAAAACCAAGCATCAGCATTAGTGTTCTACTTCAATACAAACCAAAAAATACAAGTGGCAGTTAAAACTACAGCTTTTTAAAAGATGTAAATCCGCAGACTTTATTCAATTAAAAGTGGACAGAAGTCTCCAGATCTTTAAGGCCAATTTAAAAGTAGTCAGGGAGTGGGCCTGACAGACTTTCCCATGGGAGGGCATTGCATAAGGATGGAGCCAGGGAGAGGGGATGACAAGTCTGGCATTTAGTGGCAAGCCATAGCTCAGTTGGTAGAGTGTGAGACTCTCAATCTCAGGGTTGTGTGTTCGAACCCCATGTTGGGCAAAACAGTTGATTCCTTCCAACTCTACAATTCTATAATTCTGTGATTCTAAGCTTTTGAATAGGAGCTTTGTGGCTGATTTTAGGATGCAGGCAGGCTGATGCAAAGGTGTGTGTTTGTGTGGAGAGAGACAGAAGGTAAAACAAAATTATGCTAGGTAAACATCTCAGAAGAGATAAATGTAAAAGACATACGAGAACTTGCAGACTGTGGATTCAAGGTGTTGAAGTTGAATGACAAAGTTACCTCAGAGGATTGCGGTTAGGAGGAAGAAAATACAAAAACTAAAAAATAAAAAAGAAGCGACGTGAGGGAATATCAGTAAAGTGTGTCTGAGGAACTAAGACGAATTTTCAGCAGAAAATCTGAATGCGCAAATTGTCACACTTCGATTTTACTGTCAACATTAGGGCTGAGCCAAAATTGCTCACTGTTATCCACAAACATTTGCAGCACTGCCGACAACCACCCTGATGCCTCCTTTCCATTGTGTGTGTTGCTGTTTGAAGGCAGGGGTTGCCTATCCTTAGAGAGATGTTGCGAAAAGGGGGAATTAAAGCACTGCAGCTGTAATGACATCTCTAGTGCCTTCCCTGCATTCATATATCTGAAATGTTGGTTGCATGGAGTTTCTTTCAAGACAACATCCATTTTCCTTACAATCTTGGAATATTGTGTCAGTTGCACTTTGAGGAACCTGTAGCTCAGCGACAGAGTCCATACCTTAAATACAGAAAGTTCTAGGTTCCTTCTAAGGCAACATCTCCTTTTAAGAAGAACTTGGATTGTAGGGCTGTGGAAGATTTCTACCAGACAGAGCTTGGGAAGTTGCTCCCATCAGCTTCGGCTATCTTGGTCTTAAATAGATGGAGGGATAATTTGACTGCATCCAAGGCAGCTTCAGATGTTCAGTTGAATCAATGTTTCATACTTAAGCACAGATGCCACCTCTTTCCTGCATTCAGCTGCTACTACCCTGGAGGATGGCATCTTCTGGAGCTTGGAACATTGCATAGGAAAGAATCAGAGGTGAGGTCCATTGCCCATTGAAGGAACATGAAATAGCATCATTAATCTCCTGGAGCTATAATCTATGAAGCTCGGTCCCAGACACATCTGTGTCCTCGCAGAGACAAGCAATTGTTAATGAATGTGTTGCCTCTTTGAGTAAGAGCTGAATACCCTTGTGGGTACAGGTACCAGATGGTGGCAAGGCTGTTCCAAAAATACTGGAACTTGTCCCAAATGCTTCACAGCAATTTATTTATTTTTAAAAATAAATAAAGAATAATAACCAAACAAACTTGGGGAATCCAAAATTGGCATAAGAATAACCCAGCTGTAGGAATCTTCCTCCAGCCTAACATTGAGTTAGGTTTCAAGGCACAAAAACATGGACCAGGATTCCACATGGTTATGAAAAAAATAACCCATGTTCTCATTAATAAATGGAACCTGCAGCCATAAATCTGTGTTTTTGCATTGCACGTAGATCCATTGTGCAAGCTGGAGAAGCTGTTCGACGTACTCATCTTCCCATGACTGGCCGTCTTTTTATTCGTTCCTTATAGCAAAATGCCTATAATGAAACCTCTAAGCAGTTTACAAGGAATATTAAAGTTATCATTAGATATAGTTAAAAGCCTGCCTCCAAAGTCCCCAGTCTCACAGCCCAGCTCTGCTCATGGATGAGAAACCAATTTCCACATTGAGGGCCATATTTCCTTAAGGAAATGCCTCTTGCCAGTGAGGGGCAGGGCCAGTAGGAAGAGCAATATTTAAAGGATATGTTTGTACAGTAGACTAGTAGTTTCTGCACACACACACTGTCCTCTGTCTTCTATCCAGGCAAGCAGACACTATCAAAGTTCAAGGACAAGTTTCAAGCAGGCTCGAAAGCAGGGACTGTGAGGGATACGTCCTAGGGACAGGTGGTGGTGGTGCAGAGGGTTTAGGCCTGAAGGCCTGCATTTGGCCCCAAGGCCTGGGGTTCCCCATCCTGGGTCTGGCTCCATACCCACTTGCCTTCTAAAATATGTGGCAAGCAGCCTAACCACTTTCTGTGGGGATTTGTTGTGAGACAAACTTGTCCGCAAGGCAGACTATCTCTATCTCCTCCAGCAAATGAGCGCTCAGCAAGGTAAATAAGAGTTGTAACAGCTAGCTTTTGTGGCTCAGACAGAATCATAGAGACCTTGAAATACTTCACAGCTTCCCAGAGACTATTTTAGCTGCAAATGACAAAGGCGCTGATGATTGCGCTACTGTAATTTTCAGTTAATGAGAACTCCTGAGATTTCTAACATGAACTGTGAATGTACAAATAATTTCTTTTTTTTCCAGGACTCTTGCCATGAAGTACCGTTTAATTAGGTCACAACTGGAAGTATTAGCTCATACATCAGCCAGAGACATAATTGTTCCCATTTAATGGAATATTTTTTTATAGCAAGAACTAAAATCTCTTAAGTGCCATCAGTTCACCTTACCTTAAAGCAAGTGTGATACAAAAGAAAGATTGAATCAATTTTTAGATGGCTTAACTTGACCATTGTGACTTATAGCTTTTTTCTTTTTAAGTGTCTTTCAGGTCAAAGGTTGTGCCTTAGGCTTACTCTAGACTTGGCAGTCCGAACAGTACAGCGAAGTAAAATACAATGATGGCTCAATTTTTTAAATTGCTGGGTACATCTACTGCAGGAAAGATTGTCCCATACTGTGAATAGGAAATGCCGCTAATGCCTAAATGAAAGTTTACTGAATATCACAACGATAGAATTAGTTTGCCTTCAAAGTGGCCACGTTTTCATTTTATCAGTTGTGGTTCTGCTTTTCAAGCAAGTAACACACAGTATTTAGCTTATTTGTTTATGGCAATGACAGCTCTCCCAAACATGGCACTCTACAGATGTTTTGGTCTTTATAGGGCTGACAGGAGTCCAGCAGGACACCAGGTTGTAAAAACGTTGATCTGTGAAGTCACCCTCATGGTGTGTTTCACATCATCTCTGTGTTTACAGTCCAAAGTGAGATAAGATGTACAGGCAACTAGATGAAATGGGGGAAGACCAGGGGTGATGACAGCCATTACTGTTTGCCAAGACACAAAACTGTAAGCCAACGGCACAAACGTAATACAAAACTTTGGCGCCTGTTTGGAGTCAACTAGACAAGGTTGGGTTTTTTGGTCCATGGCACAAAACAGCACAGAACTGGCACTAAGCTTTGGCATCAGTTTGGGGGGGATCCAGAATTTTGGGGTTGCATGTTAATGAAGCTGTGGAAACAGTCACCTGGTGTGGGAATGAGCTATAGTGGTACCTCTGTTTGTGAACGGGATCCATTCTGGAGGCCAGTTTGCAACCTGAAAAGAACGCAACCCGCATCTGCGCACGCGCGGGTCGTGATTCGTCACTTCTGCGCATGTGCGTGACATCATTTTGTGCGTCTGCGCATGCGCGAGCAGCGAAACCCAGAAGTAACCCTTTCCGGTACTTCCAGGTCACCGCAGGACACAACCTGAAAACGTGCAACCTGAAGCAAACATAGCATGAGGTATGACTGTATTGCACGCTTTGCTCTTTGGGGAACATTGCCATCACACTGTGTTTCTCAAGGCCCCACTAGCCTTTGAAAGAAGAGTGTTGAGACTTGAAACATACTACCTCATGTAGTAAATGCTTACATGATTCATTTTGCTTGTTGTTTAGTCGTGTTAGTTGTGTTCAACTCTCCGTGACCCTATGAACCACAGCATACCTTGGAAACTCTCACTTTCTTCTCAAAGCTTCTCCTTTTTTATGTCCATGGAGTTTTCTTGGCAAAATACTGGAGTGGTTTGCCAGTTCCTTCTCCAGGTGGATCACACTTCATCTAAACTTTCGGCTATGACCTGTCCATCTTGGGTAGCCCTGCACAGCATAGCTCACGGCTATGCAATGCTTGTTTGGGGAGGAGGGAAGAGCTGTTGGCTAGGTGGGCCCATGAGCACATGCCAGGCTTTCCCATCACTAGTTATGGAAGAGGATGGTCAGCCATAGCCTGCCATTGAAACCTTGCTGTGTGTGTGTGGATTGGTGTTGGGGTCACTTGGCCTGTTTGTTTATGCTTTCATTAGTAATAAGTTTCACCTACGACTTTGCATGTTGCTCAGAAGAGTCAGGGAAAGAAGCTGCAATATTTAGCGACACTCTTGGTACATTATATGGTGTTGCTTACAATTTATGCAAGTCACTTGCTGATAATTTAGAAAGCCTTTAGGTCATAAAGTTAAGGACTTAGCCCCGATTGATTTTTCCCCCTGGTGGGACAATACTTAAAATCTGATTTAATGGCCTTCAGTGACTTAGCTGGCTGGTTGGCATTTTCTTTGCAGCCCACAAGATTTTAACTTCTCCTCTGTCGCTACAAAGATAATTTTCCTTATAATGTATCTTGTACTGAATGGGTTCTCTGGGTGATTTATGAGCACCCCGGTGTGAAACTCATATTCTGTAGAGATGGTTCAACAAAGTAATGTGTTAGCACTGCCTGAAGTAAGAAAGTCCACTACAGAGAAGCACGAGTGGGGGGAGATGGAAGAGATGAAGACAATAGGTTGACAGTTCAGTGTTTGCGGCTTGGTCATGCTGGGCGTTCGATGCAGTGGAACCTGTTAGGATATTCCGTTCCATCTTAAGTACAGGCATGATTGTTGTGTGTCACATGCCTGTTTACACTCCAGCACAGCTTGCTGGGAACTTCCGTTTGTGTATAGCTTTTGCTTATGCTGCTTGCTTTTGGACACGAAGGAGATCGGACATGTTTTCCTTTTGTCCTGCTGTACGCTGAATAAACTGCTTGTAGATATGCTCACACAGCCGTCTCCTGCCACTTCTGTTGCATAGCATTTACTCTGCTGAGTAGCAAGCTCTAGTTTCTGAAGCTCGAGTCACTCATGCTGCACCAAGGACTGGAGATTGCCCGGCACACTGGCCGGTGGGCTGGGGCCATCTGGGGGCTTGCCAATAGCCCCCGTTTCCTTGGCTGCATCCTCTGCTGGAAGGGGTGTGCAGATGCTGGAAAGTCAACATGATAAGCAGGGATAGTCAGCATGGTGCCCTCCATAACCTGGTGGATTGCAGCTCTCTTCAGTCACTGAAAGCACAGCCATAGCACAGATAATGAGAGCTGCAGGCCAACAATATTGGGAGGGCAACGTGTGGCTACCCTTCCCTTAGGGAAGAGGTGAGACCTGTTGCTTCCCTACTTACAGAGGTTTTATCTGTCCTCGCCAATTGCTCCCATTGACTTTTATTAGACAATGTAAATCAAGAAGACTTGGGGGGGGGGGAGCAGATTTAGGCCTTTTAATCCAGCTTAGTAAGAATGGACGTTTTGCTGTCACCTCAATGACACTGGGAGTCACCTTATCCTGCCTGAACTGGTGGGATCCTTTCACATCTATGGAAGAAATAAAAGACAGGTGATGGCCAATTTGCAAGTGTCCTGTTGATGCTTGATTGCGCATACACATACAGTGCCAAACCCAGAAGTGACCACCAAATGTCACTAAAACATCACTAAAAGGGTGGAACAGGGGCAGGGTGGGGCAGAATGCTTTACGCAGGCCCCACCAATGTACATGGGGGTCCGCACTAACCCCTGTACATCAGAGAGTTTCACACTGATCGGGGGTGGGGGTGGGAATGCAACCCTGGGAAATTTGGGATAGATAATATAGGATATCTATGTAAAACATAATATACATTTTAAAGATCTGATGCAGATATTGACTTATACTCTGACATAAAAGGAATCCTAGGATAAGTGACCCCAATTCATAAGTGCATTTCCAGCTGGGGTGTGGAGGGGGAAAATATCACTTAAGAACCCACTTCAGCACTTCAAATATTGTGTCATTGAGGTTCAGTGGTTCAGACTGTTGTTTCACTATGTTTTAGATTCAAAGCAGAGCCTCACTTCAGAAAATACAAATTTTTGTATGTCTCCCAAATAACTGTAGTTGGGAAATCCACAAATTGCTGTAGTGTGTGTGTGTGTGTGAGAGAGAGAGAGAGAGGGAGAGAGGGAGGGAGGGAGGGATTTGCATGGAATGTGCAGGCATTATAGACCTATCTGAAGTGATGAAACCTGCCAAATTTCAGGCAAAAAAATGCAGGTTGTGTGTGTGTGTGTGTGTGTGTGCGCGCACACACACACACACACCAGGCACATTTAAAGTTGATTTGGGGGGAGAGGATTGAGATTGTCCTCCAAAAATACATATCTACCTTGGGCAGGGACAGAACAAACCATGCCAGGCTCCTGCTTGATGGAGTGCATGACACTTTATTGAAATTTAAAAGTGTACACCAATACAGTGTTTGTACACAGGCCCGTGCAGTGGGGGTGCAGCCAGGTTCACTTGCTGCCACCCCCCCAGGTCTTGGAGGGTTAAGCCAGTCAGGGGACCCTGCCAGGGGCTTGATGGAGTTACACTGTCATGCCAAGAATGCCCTGTGCCTCCCAGCTAACTGGGGACTTAATGAGTCAAATGGCCATGGGCGGAATGCCCACGCCTGTCTGTCTGTCTGCATGGCAAGGCTTCAATAGTAAAATCTGGACTTGCATTGCTACATACCAGTGTGTAACATCAGATCAGATTAGGTGGCGGTGCTGCAATGGTGAGTCTCATAGACAGGGCTTCCGCTGCAGGCCTCAGACAAGCTTTGCACAGGCCTGCTTGTACATAGTATAGTGTATACACACACACACACACACACAGCCAGACAGATACTCTACTATAACTCACAGATACAGAACTCTGCAATGATTTAATGCCAAACTTTAATCAAATGCAACCAAGGCCAGAACAGGAATGAGATTGGGGTTGGGGAGAAGATAAGTGACTTAAAAGCAACCAACAGCAAGAGTAAAACCAGCAGAACAACAACAACAAGGATTTGGATTTTAGGAAAGAATTGATCTGGATTGCAATAAGATCATACAAGTTCAACCACTACTGCCCACAACTCCACAACTTGGAAAGTTGCTGTGCCAAGGAGATTCAATAGAAATGGAACAACATCTGGCAAGTTAAAGTAAAGGTAAAGGGACCCCTGACCATTAGGTCCAGTCGTGGCCTACTCTGGGGTTGCGGCGCTCGTCTCACTTTATTGGCCGAGGGAGCCGGCGTATAGCTTCCAGGTCATGTGGCCAGCATGACTAAGCTGCTTCTGGCGAACCAGAGCAGCGCACGGAAACGCCGTTTACCTTCCCGCCGGAGCGGTACCTATTTATCTATTTGCAGTTTGATGAGCTTTCGAACTGCTAGGTTGGCAGGAGCCAGGGACCGAGCAACGGGAGCTCACCCCATCACAGGGTTTCAAACTGCCAACCTTCTAATCGGCAAGTCCTAGGCTCTGTGGTTTAACCCACAGCGCCACCCGCACTTCCTCCCTAAAGCACTGTGATTGGAAAGGACAGGAAAGGTTGTTTCTGGATTGGAAGCTTAAGCTATCACAAAACTTATCCACCCACCCTTTGCCCATCACCACCACCAGCCTTGTATTTCTCTTCAATATAATGGGGGATTTGCTTTGTGCAAATTGCAACTCAAAACAACCCTCTGAAGCAGATACAAAGCTCTGGGAGCAGGGCCACTTCTCTTCAGACCATGTTGTAGACATTGCAACTAGACTGCTGTAGCTGGTGCTGGGGAGCTAGAAGGCTCCATGATGCAGCACAAGCCTATGCATGCCTACTCAGAAGTAAGTTCCATGGAGTGCAGTGGAACTTACTCCCAGGTAAGTGTTTATAGGATTGCAGGAACAGGTTGTTGTGAAGCTAGACTAGCTCTCCTTGGCAACTGATATATTTTAAACACCTGGCACGCCAGAAGGTGTCATAGCTGGATGATCATCAGTGTTTTGTTCTTCGGTAACCACAATAGCACAATCTAATTGTGTGCCTTACTCTCGGGTACAACGAACAATGAACACTGCTGGATTAAGCAAAAAGCCCATCTAGTCTAGCATCCTGTTTTCAGAGTGACTGTACAAATAAAGTTGTACATACAAATAGAACTGGAGAGAATAAGGTGAATGGCTTAACCTTCTTTCTGTCATCCGTCTCGAGAGACGATAGGACATCAACGAGGCCAAGAGAGGGGTCTTGTTGTCTGGGCAGCCCAGGACCTCCATGGCTTAAGCAAAATAAGCTAAATTGACACTTCTGGGAATTAAGATCAGAACAGATAAACCGACACAAAAAATATGAATGTACTATATAGGCACAGTCTGTAGGTTGTATTTAACATTAGTCCTGCTCAGAGTAGACCCATTTAAATCCCTGGACATAGCTAAATGTGCGCCAAATTCAATGGGTCTAAGTATAACCTGGATACAGCCCTAGTTATAAATGTTCAGTGAAACCATGAGAACACACAGAGTGGAATTCTTGTACCACAAGAGAAAGATTCAAGAGAAAAATAATGCCTATGAGGCATGCTATGAATGCAGTGTTGGAGAAGAACAGTATTTATGCTTCACAAAGAACAGCAGCATAAATAATTTCATAAAGAACTCATAACCTTCCTACTTGTAGTGCCAAGGCAAGTTATTGAACAGAACTGAAAGTGTTTAGACCATCTTCATCTCGCACAGGAGAGCCCTGATGGAGAAATTGACTAAACACATAAAAGTGCTAAATAACACCCAGGACTCGGACAAATCCATTGAAATATGGCATCCATTCATCCATCTCTGGAGAAATGTTTTCTCTTAACAAGGATGTTGATCTGCAATGGGTTCAGTTAAAGGAGGAGGAGTGGAGAGCAAGAATAGTTTTATCCTAGATTCTGGACTGTCTCGTTTCCCCTTTTCTTTTTTTCTCCCACTTTGCTGCACATAGTGAATTCTCCCCCAAGGCCCTTTTTTATTGTACATCTGAATCTTGCAGTACAAATAAATTTGAATTGACTGGTGTATACGGGTTTGGTGCTAATGTTCTCCTTAGGGGACAGGCAGCGCCGACCCCCGCAGACATCTGCTGCCAGCTGCCATGGTTATAAAAACTTGGAATCCTGTATGCCTTGCAGATGGTGGAGAAAGATGTATGCTCTCTGCTCCCCACATGTAATGGCTGGGGATTGGGAGCTGCTTCAAATGCAGTTTCTCTGGTGCAACTTTGCCGCAGCAGAAGCATGCTGTGTGTGAACTTGCTGGCTTTTCTGCACTTCCGGATGCTGAATTAGGTGATACCTAATATAGTGTGTTGAAAGTTACTCAAGGGGATCTAGCGGCACTAATGTCTCCTCGGTGGAATAGGAATAATAATTCCACTCAAAGAATAAACACCCTGTCTCCTGCTTTGCCGGTGAATGTATATCATCGGTGGAAGGCGAAAAAGATCACTACTAAGGGGGAAATAAGGCTCTGAATCTTGGCGTTCGTTTAACATGATCATATGCAATGTCAGCTTTTGAATGCGTACCGATTTTTAGCACCATGTATTAATTTGGAGGGAGATTTTGGGAATGCCCTTTGGGAAATTTGCTAGTAAGAAGTATGAGAGATTATTTTAATTTGTTCGTCGGTTGGTTAAATTAGTATTTGCATTTGTTCGCAACCTCGTTACAATAATTCATTTTTAAAAAATTCTTTCCAGAAAAGTAGACAAAACAGGAATAGTAAGGAAAATGACCCCCTCTTCCTCCCCCTGAAAGAGTACAGGTGCCAAAGTGATGCAGAGAAAGTCACTTCACTGATGGAATGAGGAGTTCTTTAGCGAAATGAGTTTTAAAAGAAATAAAAATGCAACATAGAATAATATAAAACAAAGACAGCAGGGATGGGGGGGGCCTGGCTGCAGAGCCAAATGTGGCCTTCTAGAACTTTCTGTCTGACCCTTGAGATTCCCCTAAGGCCACACCTGCTCTGTGACCCTTCTTTGCATTGAGCATTGATGCTATTCTGCCTGGCCTTTAATTTGAATTCAGCCTGATCTTTTATTTCCCTTCCCTTCTCTTCCCTCCCCCTCCCCTTTTATGAAGTTCACCCGCTCTGAGAACCCACAGCTATTTTTCCCATGGCCTCCTCGCTGGCCCAAGTAGGACAAATTCAGCCAGCTAGCCCTGGTGACAATCTAATGCTTATTAGATGGATTTCCCCCAAATTGATTTCTAAACTTTGAATTTTATTGTTATTCATGTTTTTATACTGTATTTCATGCTGCTTCTACAATTAAGTGTTTTAAATTTGTTGTTAGCTGCCCTGAGCCCAGTTTTCTGAACCGGGAAGGGTGGTGTATAAATAATTTTTTTTTTAATTATTATTATTATTATTATTATTATTATTATTATTATTATTATCATCATTCTATTCTTTTCTCTTTTTTTGCTTGCCTGGATGAAGGATAAAATATATAAGGGTGTGAGTAGAAACCAACCTACTTCGCAAAGGGAAAACTTACAATAATTGACCTGCCCAATTTTGCACCTGACCCTCCCCAGAATTGGCATGCGGCCCTCGAAAGGGAGTGCGGCCCTTGAGCAATATACATATGCCACTGCAAAGCAAACAAGAGCGGCGCAAGATGCTGAGCTACTCAAAAGTCATGGAATTGTAGAGCTGGAAAGGACCTCCGGGTACATCTAGTCTAACACTCTGCAATACAGGAACCAGAGGCTATAAAAGTCAGAGAAGGTCCTCTAGCAGTTGGGAGTTCTAGCCCATAAGATCTGAAGGGTGCTAGATTGGGGAAGGGTCCTCTACTTTCACATTATGGAGGGGGCAATGCTGCTCAGTGTAAGAATGCATAAATGTCTCTTTCGCCTGTGGGGTACAGTGGTACCTCAGGTTACATACGCTTCAGGTTACAAACTCCGCTAACCCAGAAATAGTGCTTCAGGTTAAGAACTTTGCTTCAGGTCAGGATGAGAACAGAAATCATGCTCCGGCAGTGCAGCGGCAGCAGGAGGCTCCATTAACTAAAGTGGTGCTTCAGGTTAAGAACAGTTTCAGGTTAAGTATGGACCTCCGGAACAAATTAAGTACTGTATTTTTTGCTCTATACGACTCACTTTTTCCCTCCTAAAAAGTAAGGGGAAATGTGCGTGCATCTTATGGAGCGAATGCAGGCTGCGCAGCTATCCCAGAAGCCAGAACAGCAAGCGGGATTGCTGCTTTCACTGCATAGCGATCCCTCTTGCTGTTCTGGCTTCTGAGATTCAGAATATTTTTTTTCTTGTTTTCCTCCTCCAAAAACTAGGTGCGTCTTATGGTCTGGTGTGTCTTATAGAGCGAAAAATACGGGTACTTAACCCGAGGTACCACTGTAATGGAAAAGGTATGGACTAGGCTCTCCAGAGAGATGAACTGTGAGAACCAGAGGGTCTACTTCCAGCCTAGATTAAGAGGAGGATTTACCAGTGCAGCCGTGTGGTTTACAAGGTACACAAGGTTGAGGAAGATTATTGCTGTGTGTGAAACAAACTGCGTAATAGTACTCTCGCTGATTTGGAATGTCCGGAGTTAAAGATTTACTCAGAGCATCCCAAAGAAAGTCCAGACATAATCTGTAGTTACTATGGATGGATTGCATTTGAGGCTGTCCTATCACTCCATATCATTGCTTTTACAAGGCAACCAATTACACCCATGAGCTGATAAAAGCTCCTCTCACATTTAAAGCTCTTTCAAAGGTTGGAATGCTTTCTGAATTTCAATAATCCTCCCTCCCTTTTCAGTTCTTCCAGACTGAGCTAAGGGCGTCGGGACAACTTATTCAGGGAAAGGATGCACTGTAAAGTGGTAACTAATAAGTCAAACAGAAACAAATTCCTAAATTGTTTTCTTTCTTTCTTTGTTTTAAAAATCATGTCTCCTATGCTTCCTCCCATCCTTTCAGTCTTTAAATGATGTCATTTCCTGCAACAATTCTCTGTTTTGGGGCATCAACTCTCTCAGACAGTACAGATTAGTTCAGTGCTAAGCAGTGGGTGGGGAGGATTGAGAAGATTAGAGAACAGGAAAATTAAAAAAGGAGGGAGGAGGAATGCTTACAATGAGCAGAGGCAAAATAAAAAATAAAAAAATGAAGTGTAGGTTCCCAAAAGCTGAGAACATTAATAAAATGCTGTATCTTTCTTTTTCCCCCTTCCTTCCTTCCTTCCTTCCTTCCTTCCTTCCTTCCTTCCTTCCTCCCTCCCTTCTAGGAGCACTCATCACCAGTCTAAGAGTGGAAACACATGCTCAGAAGTTTCACACTGGGCCACACCATGAGGCTGAACCTGTTCTTCCCACAGCTTAAATCCCGGAAGACTAGGGTGGGAATCAGAAGCATCCATGACCTTATTGAGGTGAGATCTTGCTTGCTATATGTACAGTACTGGTACAAACTGCCTTTTATTTCCCTTCCACTACACTCTAGAACAGCAGTTCCTAACCTGTGGGTCCCCAGATGTTGTTGAACTACAACTCCCATCATCCCTGAGCTCTGGCCTTGCTAGCTAGGGATGATGGGAGTTGTAGTCCAACAACATCTGGGGACCCACAGGTTGAGAACCGCTGCTCTAAAACATAGGGTCAGCCTGTAGCTCCCACCAACCCTCCAAGTGTTCCTATTTTCCAGGGAGGACCCTGATTTAGAGAAGCCATCCCAGTTTCTGATTTGATCCTGGAATGTCTCACTTTCCTCTAGGATGTCCCTATTTTCATCAGAGAAATCTTGGAGGGTATGGTAGGATGTCCCTATTGGAGAAATGTTGAAGGGTTTGGAGTTATCCAACCCCCAAGCTGTATAGAGAAGTTATATATATATATATATATAAAGTTTAATGTTGTATTATGTTTTTATATATGTTTGAGGCTACCCCAGAGTGGCTGGGGCAACCCAGTAAGATGTGCGGGTTATAAATAGTAAAATTAACTTTATGGAATGGGGTGTCCCTATTTTCATCAGAAAAATGTTGGAGGGTATGCACCCATCATTCCATCATGGCAGAGGCTGATGGGAGCTGGAGTCCGACAGTATCGGGAGAGTGACAGGGACTGCCCTGAAATGATCCTCCTATCGCCCACCCATCCAGAAGTTCCTTCTGCCTCCCAGGATCGCTCTATGGGCTTCCTGGGAATGAAATCCTTTCACAGCCCAAGCCTCAAGTCTGAAGCAGCCCGAGATTATTTGGGAGGATTTAATTCTCTAGTTTTGTCACAGCTGCCCAAATGGCACCCAGCTGGCTTTCACTGTTGTCCTCTCCTAACACAAGACAGCCGGTGGTTGCTTTAGCAACAGCGAAGTGAAGGACATCAAGTATTTGCTAATTACCGTATTTTTCGTCCCATAGGACGCACCTAGTTTTTTTGGGGGGGAAATAAAGGGAATTTCCCCCCTTTATTTCCCCCCAAAAATCAGGTCGGGGAAACCAAACCAGGTTGGGGAACAGCGGTATGGCGGCGCTCCGCCTCCCCGCTGTCCTCCGAGCTTGTGGGGCTGGCTGATGTCTGCCCGAAGCGCAGGGTGCTCTGCTTCAGTGCGCCCCGCGCTCCGTGCAGCACGCTGTTATCCACAGCCTAGGGAGCCCTGCGGGAACTCCCGCAGGGCTCCCCAGGCTGCGGATGTCTGCCCGGCGTGCAGGGTGCTCTGCTTCAGGGCGCCCTGCGCGCCGGGCGGCAGGCTGCTATCTGTAGCCTAGGGAGCCCTGTGGGAACTCCCGCGGGCTCCCCAGGCTTGCTGATAGCTTTCTGAAGCCTGGAGAGCGAGAGGGGTCGGTGTGCACCGACCCCTCTCGCTCTCCAAGCTTCAGCGAAAGCCTGCATTCGCCCCATAGGACACACACAGATTTACCCTTCATTTTTGAAGGGGAAAAAGTGCGTCCTATAGGGCGAAAAATACGGTATTAAGGTTCTAACTGTTTTCAAAAGGCCTATGACTTTAAAAGGTAATAGCAAAAGACATTGGGGGCGGGGGGGCGGGGGGAAGAATCAAATAAAAATTCATTCCACCAACCTTGAAGGTGCATTTGTTTCACCATGGGATGGTCAGTTCTGTAGAGAGAGGAGAGCCTTCCCCCTCACCCAAGAGCTCCAGTATGGGTCTGAACCATTGTCCCTTCATGTACAGTGGTTATAGGCGCTTCAGGTTGCAGACTCCACTAACCCAGAAATAGTACCTCGGGTTAAGAACTTTGCTTCAGGATGAGAACAGAAATCGTGCGACGGCAGCGGGAGTACCATTAGCTAAAGTGGTACCTCACGTTAAGAACAGTTTCAGGTTAAGAACGGACCTCCAGAATGAATTACGTTCTTAACCTGAGGTACCACTGTACCTTAAATTTTCCTAAACAATCTGTTTATTTGCACTTCTTTTTACATTTTATTTGCACTGTCAGTTTTACATTTGCTCAGGGAGGGAGGATCTCTTGTTGTTGATTTATTATCTCTTTGAGTGTCAGAGTGAAACTTCTCTGAAGCCCTGGTGGGATCCTCAACTTACATCTCCTTTGCCAGGATGCCTTGATGTGAGAACCTTTCACAGTTGAGGCTCAGATCTCTCTGTTCTTCACTGTTCTATCCCACTATCAGACACCTGGATCTCACATCTTTCACCCCTTTCGCACACCCTTGCACTCCCAAATCTTGTCGCTCCCCTCCCCCCCCTTTTAGGACATCAGTTGTCTGAAGTTCATCTCTCTTGCAAGCGAACTTTTGTTTTGTCAGCCAGCCTGTCTGTGGTTTTATTGTTTTCCTTCCCTGGTAGTCAGTCTCTTTTGAGTGCCAGTTTTATTGAGGCAAGAAATCTTGGTGAGTCAGTGATTGTCCTATCATCCTAAAGTCTGAGCTGCTGACAATGAGCAGACACAGGCTTTTTTAGGTGCCCAGTATTTTAGGGTGGTGGTGGTAGGGATGCAGATTGCAAAATCTCTAAAATCCCACCAGTCATTTCAGATTGTGGTCTAACCACAGAAATAACATCTTTCAACACCCCGTCATAAGAGGGGGGGAAACATGTCTAGGAGGAGGGTCCTAATTTCCAGATTTCTATATGCAGTGAGGTTCTTTTAAAAAAAGAAAAGAAAAGAAACCTTTGGAGAAAGACTTGCAATGTGGCATGGTTATGACTCAGCAAGAGTCGCACCCTATAATCCTTCTCTGCATGTGTTTCAGCTCTGTCCTCGATCCCAAATGGTGCTGAATAGAACATGAGACTTGGAGATTCAAATGGCTGCTGAATAATATTATCCAGAATTGGTTTAGCTGCCACTCACGTTCCCCATTAAAAAGCACAGACATCTCTATAGCAAAGCAGAATGCAGCTCAGAATCATTGTTGCCCATTGCATGTCCTTAATTGCAGAGCAGCTTGCATATACAATCACCACATCAGAGATGTGATGATAAAAGTCTCAGACATGGCAACCTTTTGGGGACACACTCTACAAAATGGAATAGGTAGGGGAGGTGTGTTAGATGTTTGTAATATCAAGAGTAATTTGCCTTCTCTTATTCTAACCTTGGGAGGGACGCGGGTGGCGCTGTGGGTTAAACCACAGAGCCTAGGGCTTGCTGATCAGAAGGTTGGTGGTTCGAATCCCCACAACGGGGTGAGCCCCTGTTGTTCGGTCCCTGCTCCTGCCAACTTAGCAGTTCGAAAGCACGCCAAGTGCAAGTAAATAAGTAGGTACCGCTCCAGCAGGAAGGTAAGCGGTGTTTCTGTGCGCTGCTCTGGTCCGCCAGAAGCTGCTTAGTCATGCTGGTCACATGACCCGGAAGCTGTACACTGACTCCCTCGCCCAATAAAGCGAGATGAGTGCCGCAACCCCAGAGTCGGCCATGACTGGACCTAATGGTCAGGGGTCCCTTTACCTTTACCTTTTACTATTCTAACCTTACCCAGGGAAACATCAGTTTCTAATTCCTACATGGCACAGTACCCAAATCACCTAACTGCCCCCCCCCCAATTCTGCAGCTGGAATGATAGATGGATGGATAGCTATATGCATTACCAAAAAGAAAGAAAAACTAAAGAAGCGTTGCATTGTAAAATATGGAAATGGAGATGGGAGGAGATCTAATATCCTACACGTATCATCCATATTATATCGACCATCACATTTTATACATAGATACGCACATTGTGATTCACTGCCATCGTTTTTACACTACTGATTCAGATATATACACTCATGGCAAAGGTAGTAGATGGAGTTCATATGTCAACTGTAAACCAAAGTAGCAAAAGTGTTCCATACTATTCAACACAACATCAGTAAATCATTATTTTATATGAACACACACATTACCACTGACAAATTATTAAAAGGCATATCCAGGAACTTTATACCTTAGAAACCAAGCCCTTGCCATAGCTATCTGAATGTTTTAGGCTGTTCTTTATTTCATAATATCTTGATTTTCTTGAGAGGCTTTAAAACTTGCTGGCTTTCCCTCTTGTCCATTCATTGGATTCTAATTTCCCTTTTAGGAGACTGCAAATGATAGAGCAGGAATTGCTACTTGCAGATAATTAACAAGAGCTGGGCAAGTAATTTGCAGTGAATAATTTGGTACTTCTAATCACTTTGCTTGCAATTTATCTATGAATATCTTACTAACCGTCCAAAAATTTATTTGTTATTCATTGAAATCATTCGGCATTCAATTAGGAGTGGCAGATACAATTGTGCTCGTGGCTTCTGTTCTGCAAGATGACAAAAATCTACTCTGATGCTCTTAGTGGCTTTCTTAACATATGCTAGATATTTAACAATATTGAATAACACTTAGAAAGTGATCAAGCCATGTAAGGATCAGGCGATGACTCGCTTAAGGCCACTTACTGAATTCATGGCTGAGGTGTGGCATAAACTGGGGGATACTTTGCTTACATCTCATACAGTGAATGACCATTCTGCTGTATTCCAAAAGAAAGGCTATCAGACTGCAAGAGAGAAAATGGTTTCACTGTAGAAAATTCCATTGTCAAAGAGACTCGCTTACTCTTAGTCTGTTTTAACTGAACAGTAGCTTGTCTCTTCACCATATCGAAAAGAGCTCTGCTTTGGAGTTCTGCATTGGATCTTGACCTTAAAATACATTGAATGGAATTCAGTGTTGCACTGTGATGAACTTTCTGCCTGTTCAAGCATTGCAGCTTGCCAGATGGAATGATCCCCCCTCTCCTGCCAACATGAACTGTTCTAGGGATTTTCCCAACCCACTCAAAGCCAATTTCAGGGGGTGCAGGAGGAGGAGGAGAGGTTGTAAACCCTATCACACAGGCAAAAGCTCAGGGCTTCAACTGATGAGGCTTATTCGGCAAATCCCACCTTTTGCTTCTGAAAATACATTCCAAAACCACATACTAGACAATTTATCTGGAAAGGTAAGTTTCCATGCAAACATAATATCCAGAAATGTTGCAGACGTGCATGACTTATTTTCTAAAAACGCCTGTTCTGATCTGTGTAGTTCCAATATGTACACACATAAGTTTACCTTATCACAAGTAGCTTTGCACTCTTGGTTGGGCTTACAAAGCCTTTTGAGAGTTTAGAAGTGACAGCAATTTGAAAAAGGTTAAGTAAGAGCAGGCCTTCATGTGCCTGGGTTAGAGCTTCAGGTAGGTAGCCATGTTGGTCTGACGCAGTCAAAATAAATTAAAAAATTGTCCAGTAGCACCTTAGAGATCAACTCAGTTTGTTCTGGGTATAAGTGCACACGAAAGCTTATACCCAGAACAAACTTAGTTGGTCTCGAAGGTGCTACTGGACAATTTTTATTTATTTTGACTTCCTTAGAGCTGTTACAGTACCGCAGAGTCCTCTTAAATTGGTAAAGTTTGCTTTATGTGGAATTTGATTACAGTTCTCGCATAGGATCCCTGTAGCTGTGTGTACATCATTGACAGCACTGTCCCCAGGGTATTTGCTCAGAGGTATGTCTCACTGGATTCAGCGGAGTTTACTCCAGGGTTAGCATGCTTCTTTATTGTATAGAATCAACAAGAAGGAAATACTACACAAGTTTAGGAGGCAGACAGCACTGTATTCAAGGCACACCACAATTTTTAATATATTTTTAATATCAGTGTTATGTAGCCCTTACAAATTTGTAGGAATAATTTTACAGTTAGGGATTATTAAATAATAGTTTTAAACATGATTAATTACAATATGATGCAGATTTCAGTGATCCAAAGAAAATACATATTATTGCTTGACATTTGTCTACAGTTGTGAAAATATATTGGTAGTGGGGAGAGATGCTGAAAGAGATATACAGTAGATAGGATGGCAGTGTAATAAATGCAAGTTCATAAAACGAGAGTCTTGCTTCCTAGATGAGAGTTTTAGTACCATTAGGAACACTTGTGGGCTTTGACCTTTCTTTGATGTTTATAATTGTACTAACTCAGATGTGAAATTCATTATGGGCTCTAGCAAGAGAGAAATTAATTTTTAGAAAACCTTTTAATTTAGTATAAGTCCCAGTGGCACTAAAAATGTAAAACAAAATATGAGCAAAAACTCCCAACAATAACTGGAATTTCACTGCATGGCAAACACACAAATATAAGCTCTTTTCCTTGTTTGTTATGAAGTCTTCCATGAGTTTCAAAAACTACATGGATTTCTCATTAAAACCTGAATAAGATTTTGAATCCAGATTACAGGTTTCCCGCTCAGGAAAAGCAAAACTGAAACCCCTCAAAAGGAAATGAAGTTGGAGAAGGCAAAGTGGAATTCATTGCAACATGCTTACGTTGGATACATGGAATATGTTCGTGTCCATGTGACCATCGCTATCACTGGATCTCCTGAATGAAATCTGGTGCTAGTGAAGCAAGTTTGCATGCAGAAGATAAACTTGGAACAAAGTTCCAATGGCTGCATTTGATGTGAGGATTATTGTGCTAGTTTTCCTCATTACAATGCCAGCACGTCTGTCCCGGTTTCCAAGGCTTATTCTACACTGCATTGCTCCTTGCATTATGAAACTGCAACTTTTTAGTCACTTATACTGACACGCCATACTACATTTTCATCCATGCCAGCAAGGTGTGGTGTGACAGAACAGCAGTGTCATCCCTCGACATGTCGCCACTTGTCAGGTGCCTAGTATGCCAGTCCAGCTATGTTATTTTGTTACACAGGAAGCTTGACAGGACTGCCCCAAATTCTGCAGGCCTGCTCCCCACCAATGCATAAAATACTGAGCTAGATTGGTCAGAATTTGAGGCCGTCTCCTGCCATGGAGATGCTGGGGATTGAATCTGAATAATAATAATGATGATGATGATGATGATGATGATGATGATGATGATAGTTTATATCCCACCCTCTCCAGCCAAAGCCGGGCTCAGAGCGGCTAACAACAATAAAATAATACAGCATTCTAAAATCAATTCATTATAAAATCAGTTCAAATCAAATTAATGGTAACCATTGGGCTAGAGTTCTATGAGGATTACCACAGAGGATGTTTCTCTGTGTAAAACATATTCTCTCCCACTGACCTGTGACCCTTCTCCAATCTGATACCTGAGGCAAAAAATCCTACAAGCCTGTTTTCCCCTCCCTGGCATTAAAATACATTTTACTTATTATTTATATGCTGTCCATCTGACTGGGTACCCCCAGCTACTGTGGGCGGCTTCCAACAGAGTAAAACCCAATATGGCATGTATACGATACAACATTACGTATACGATACACATATGATAAAATAACTGATGCTTTGATGTCCTGTCATAAAACCAGAATCGGCTGCCTGAGGCAACCACCTCACTCTAACTAGTGCTCTAGTTCTGAGAGGAACATAGGAAGATTCTTTAGCTCAGTTCAGAGTCAGACTATCTGCCCATCCAGTCCGGTATTGTCCATTCTGACTCCCTACCTGCTCCAGTGGTTTGGAATCAAGCCCAGGCATGTTGCTGGAGGCTGGAGTTGGAAGAGCAGAGGCAAGGGAGGTGTCATCTCAAGGACTATAGTAGGGCTGGGCAAGATACAGATATATCGTCCCAAACCATATGAAGTCCATGTTATTGTATCACTTTCCATAATTTTTAACCTGGCAATGTATTTCAAATCATGATGTATGTCAGTGTTCTACGCAAAAAAATCACAATGTGGGAATAATGACAAAGCCAGCCAATGCTTCTCTGGACTTTTGTAGCCTCTGCTGGCTCAGCTCTCGCCTGCCTCCTTCAGGGAGCAGCAAAAATCATGTTGCAGGAAAAACCATGAAGTCAGCCAGTGTCTCTACATAGGTAAAGGGACCCCTGACCATTAGGTCCAGTCGTGGCCGACTCTGGGGTTGCTTTATTGACCAAGGGAGCTGGCGTATAGCCTCTGGGTCATGTGGCCAGCATGACTAAGCCGCTTCTGGCGAACCAGAGCAGTGCATGGAAACGCCGTTTACCTTCCCACCGGAGCGGTACCTATTTATCTACTTGCACTTCGACGGGCTTTCGAACTGCTAGGTTGGCAGGAGCAGGGACCGAGCAACGGGAGCTCACCCCGTCGTGGGGATTCGAACTGCCGACCTTCTGATCGGCAAGTCCTAGACTCTGTGGTTTAACCCACAGCGCCACCCGCGTCCCATCTCTATGTAGCTCCATCCTTATTTCAGACATTATGATATATCAGTACAGTGGTACCTCGGGTTAAGAACTTAATTCGTTCTGGAGGTCTGTTCTTAACCTGAGGTACCACTCTAGCTAATGGGGCCTCCTGTTGCCGCTGCGCCGCCGCCACACAATTTCTGTTCTTATCCTGAAGCAAAGTTCTTAATCTGAGGTACAATTTCTGGGTTAGCGGAGTCTGTAACCTGAAGCGTCTGTAACCTGAAGCGTCTGTAACCCAAGGTACCACTGTATATCACTGTGTTTAGCTGGTGATATCTGGTTTTCAACATCATGATATATTGCCCATTTGTAGGAGGGAATTGCTGTCCCGAATCCTATGTTATGATGAGCTTTGGGCTCCTAGGTCTACAGTCAGGAACCAAGAGTGGCTCTAAGCTCTGACCTTTGGTGGTGGGATTGCTATGAGAGTTTTGAAAAATATCACATGCTGCCTGCTAGTGTTTTATGACAGAAGCAACCTTGGGAGAGTCTTTACCCTTAATAGAGGCACATGTATGCTTTAAATAAATAAAGCTGTCGTACACTGAAAGCCCAAAAGAATTAAGCACACACATCCCAGCTCTCTTCCCGTTTAGAAGTGTTTCGTTGCCTGATCACCTGAGGGCAATTTTTACTCAACCCAAATAGTAATTGGCTGTTTAGATGACATGACTCAACCTGCAGTTGCCCCTTAAGAATGAGAACTTGCTGAGGAAGGTTAAGGAATTAGCTCTGTGTGTGCTGAACCAACTGGTAGTTTTGTTTCTTTTAGGGGAGTGAAGCCATCGTGCTTTGTTTTCTATTGATATTTTGTTACAAATCTCAGCAGGCACAATGTGTGTATCTCTCTGAGCTAATAAACTAACGTGAGTAATTTATATTGCTAACAATGCCGATACTTAGAGCTTCTTAGCATTATTACTTTTTCTAACCACTTCTACTGAACACTATCGAAAACCTGCCATGATAACATATTTGTGATTTGGAAACAAGTTCAAGGGAAAGACTTATTTTAAAAACAAAGGTAGGAAAAACCTTTTTTTTCTAACTGACACAGTGAGTGCTGAAAATTACTTTAATTTTCTTTTCTGTGTTCCATTCATTTTAATAACAGAATAGCGAGAGTCCTATAATTGGAAGGTGCTTATTCAGACCTGAGCCCCTTTCTGTTTAATGCAGTTTTCTCTCTGGTTGGTGTGTGTAGAATGCATTGCAGCCAAAAAGTTCAATAACCTCATGTTATACCAGTCTAGTGTCATAGAGTAATAGAATCAGTGTGGTGGAGTAGACTTGAGAGATCTGGGTTCAAATCCGAAATAAGCCATGAAGTTTGTTAGGCCAGTCACGCACTCACTTATCCTCTCAATCTGAGGATAAAATGAAAAAGGGGAGAAAAATGCATGTCACCTTCAGCTCTTTGAAGGAAAGGTGGGCTAAAAATGCAGTGAGTCACTCATAAATAAGTAATTTTTAGTTTGGCATCTACCAAGTTTGAAAGAGAAAGATCTCTTAAAACTCCTCAGTATTTGGCAAGTAATCTCTGTATTCATGGATTTCACATTGCTAGATCTTTCGTATCTCTCGAGTATTGCTGGGGTGGGAGAAGGGGAATATCTCAACGCTGAAGAATTCCTAATCAGTTTGCTTTAGAACCACTTCTTCATAAGTAAACATCAGGAGAAGCTGAGCTATTTTGAAATCATTATTTTGAAGCGAGAAAATATATGGCTGCGATCCAGTCATACTTAAATCCCTTTGATTTTAGTGGGAGAGTTGGCCATAGGCCTCCCTCTCTCCCACTGAAATTCATAAAACTTTAAAGTTATTATTTTTGGCTGGATAGTGTCATACATTTTTTAAATGAATGCTGAAGTTGTCTGAATTGCAAAGGAATGGAAGGCATTCCGTGCTCAAAAGCTAGATAAAGCAATGTGCATCACTGTTGGATATGATAAAGCTGAAGAGTTTTGTTTTGGGTAACAGTTTATATATTGTTTTTGTTTGTCATGATGGTAGGAATGCCTTTGCCAACGGCCTCCTTTCTGCCTATACTAGGTGTCTTTTTCAAATATTTTCACCGCATCTCACTCTCCCCATCACATTTAGAGATGGTGCTGCTATAATATATCACAGCCTTATGTGTTTTCCATACATTAAGCTGGCTTGCGTAGACTAATGGACCACACAGTGCTTTGCCTTATTCAGGTGTGAATGATTTTGAGGATGAAAATATATCGGGTTGGAATTTATTATTATACCCCAAAAGCAATATTTTGTTTGCTAAAATTGAACATCTTCATATCTTTCAAGGTAAGTGAGGTCTGGCCCTGAGTGAAATGAGGCACTAAACATGATCTAGTATAAATCAAGAGACTGGAAAAGAACAAATAAGAGTGAACCAAGGCTGAGGAAATGTGCTTGAACACATAGCTGGGTTATACACACACACACACACACACACACACATATATATATATATATATATATATATATATATATATATATATATATAATTATATTCTTCTAACCATAAAAGAGATGTATGGGAAGTAAATTCCTTTAAATTGTGATCTTGATGGGTTTATTCCATGTTGGGATGGATATCATACAAATGTTACAAACAATTAGGGGTTAAATAACTGATACCCCAGATTATAAATATTACAGAATTTTTATTTTGATTTTTTAAATACTGCCCACTTTACTTTGGGTATTACTGTTCCAGTAAATCTGACTCCTGCTCTTCAAATATTGAAATCTGCCGTGCTTCTGTTGAATTTGCACAAGCCCATTGTGGACTTGGAGTATTCATTGCTGTCACACTTAAACTATGTGTACTGTACTGTATGCATTAGTGTCCACTGTCTTTGTCCAAACCTCTCTCCCCAAGGTATGCTCTGAGACTAAAACTCAGCTTTCCTGGAACAAAAGGAAGCTGGCGTTGCATGGAGAAATAAGTCCCACACTCATTACCTAGCTCTAGCTAAGAGTATATGCTATTCACCTTTCCTTGGGTGGCGACTCATGCAGGGCATAAAATGGCTATTGATGCATTTTATGTCGTCAAAAGCGAAACACGGAGGTGTTTGGTTTCCCACCTGTCACCCCCATGCTCGTTCACTCGGCCTGGAATAATGCTGTTGTTGCTGCCCTTGTCTTCTGCTATATGAGTGCTGCATTTTGGACATGCCACGTCACTGTGTTTGCAGCAACAGCAGTTCATTTATGCTGCCTGAGCTGAATGTGTGAGCCACAACCACATATTGAAATTCTTGCATAGGCAAAGTCAGCAAGAGTCTTCCTACCTGGGAAAATAACCCAAACACCTCACTGGCATAAGACGTTCTCAAGGATTTATCACCAGTACAAACGTATCGGAGGTATTTCTCGTGGAACGGAGCCTCCTTAATTAGAACAAGTTGCATGTGTGCCAATAATAAATTGGAAACAATTTGGATTTTGTTCATAAATCATGTGTAAATATTATCTTTTTTATTTCAAGGTGTTAATTAGGCAAATGGAATCCTTATGTCACGCTTGCAAATTTTCATAAAAAGATAACTCTAGTTATTACCTTATTTCTGCAAATAGTTCTGACAGGAGGTGATAAAGAGGCTGGATTTTCTAATTAATTTCAAAACTCATTTAAGATAGTCCAGAATATGCTTTAATTAAAAAAAAAGTTCTGACAGAGGTTTGTTACTGATGAATAATGCAAGAAATGTGACCAAAAAGTCATTTTCAGCAGGCATTTTTTATTTAAGCTTGCGTATCATTGCAACAGTTTCCCCAAACCAGAGTGTTGCAATAGCACATCATTATCTTTGTTCAAAATAATAAGTTTTCAAAATCAGTATGCAGTATGTAGTATCCAGCCAAAGTAAACAAGATGGTCTGCATTCAGGCAGACTCATGAAGAAATTGCAGGTCCGGCTCTTCCATTAGACAGACTGAGGAAGTTGCCTCAAGTGTCAGATACTTGGAGTATGTGATGGAACAGTGGCATCCGGACCATCTTCCTGTTAGAATTCCTGCTCCATGATTGCAGTCATGGTATTGTTGACTTTCAAATTGACTCCACAAAGTGGGAAGTGATGGAGACAGGATGTTTGTGTTACTGTGTTCCATGAAGTGGGACTATTGTCCTTTGTTCTTATTATTTCTTGTCTGATGCTAGAGAGAGAGGGAGCCATGTTGCAGTGCTCCGTGTGTGTTTATTTGTAAATAAAGTAGATTAGCCAAACTGCTGAGTTGCTGAGGTCTGTCATGAAAACTGCGCAGACTCTGCAGATCCCTAAGTGTGCCTGTGTCTGTTGGCATCGGTTGCTGTGATGTTCGAGCTGAATAAAGCTTTTGAAGCTCCTGAACGATTGACCAGGAGGGAGAGAACATGCCAGGGTCCTACTCGAGTGTAGGACAAGCTCCTGACACTTCCTGTTTCCGCCTTCAGCTGTTCCCCTCTGTTGGAGAATAACAGTTGTGTTCACCATGTGGCCTACCCTGTGCCCCCTAAGTCTGTATTAGAATTGTTTTTAGGTGTTTTATCATTTGTGTGTTTGCTAGCTTGGGCTTTTTGGGGAGAAAAGCGGGGATATAAATGATAGTGATGGTGATGTGTATCTGCACTCTTCAGGTGTGGTGAAGGATGCTGTCCTGTTTCCAGCACTGAATTCAGCTTCAGCTTCTACTCTAGTCTGCTTCTGTATATGGATTGTGTGTCATCTTGACTTGCTCCTCAGGCAGCAAAATGTCTTAGGCCAGCCCTGAGTAATGGAAGCATCAATGGCAGTCCACTTTATCCCTAGGGAACTGTCGGAGCCAGCCGTTACAAATGGCGCTTGTTTAGCATAAAAGAAAGACACCGGGAGCCAGCAATATTTCCATGGATGGAGGGCAGCTCATTCAGACTTCTTCTCCCTCTCCGGTCACTTTTATTATCCTTTGTTCTCCCCAGCCGCATGGCTGCATTCCAATGTCTCATGTTACCTCATCCGGTCATGCTTTTATTGCACCCATGCCATATAAGGTCATTACATTCCAATACCTTGTAAAGCTCAGAGTGCTGGTCACGAGGTCCGGAGGTACCCTGCAGTATTTACAAACCTCTGCCATGGCTTTATGACTCCCACAGGGAACAGAACCAAACTCTTGTTCCTTTCCAGTAGAGAGGCTATTGGCAAATAACAGGTCTGTTGTAGGGGAAAATGTGTGCCCCCCCCAGCAAGTGCCACTTTTCTTCCTCTGGCATGACAGGCAACACCTGTTACCATCCCCTTTTCTGTTTGTTGAGCAATAATTCTGATTTGTTTATGGGGAGGTTATACAATGTCATGTACAGCAATTATTACCCTACACTTTCCAGGGAATTTTCCTGCCACTGTCCTTACAGCAAAAAGTCTTGTGCAACAAATCTGCTTTTTAAAAAATAAAAAACACCAGAGTGCCAAGTTCACTTTAAATATGCAAGGTCAATTTGCTAGTGTGCAATTCACCCTGCACGCAAAATACCAAGTCTGTAAGCAGCCTTTGTGGCATCTAATTCTCATTATCAATGTCTCTGTTGCTATTTAAAGAGGCAAGTTGACTGACATGAAGACTAAATATCAACTTTACAATCCTATCTCCTTTCTCCCTGGTGAACCATCCTTTTATATTCACAATTCTGGCCCTTTCAAGACTCACCCAAGGACAGATTTTTGGCAGCTACAGAGTCAACATCATGGCAGTTCTTCCGAAAAGACAGATGTAACCTTCTGCAATCAATAGTGTGTCATCATTTTGGCAGATGAGTTAACACTGTTGTTTCAGAAGTACCAGAATATTTTTCAGAAATCTAGTGAATAAATGTGCCAGAAGCCAGCTGGTATTTAAGAATCAGCCTGTGTCAGCACCTTCCCCTTTTGCAGCATTGATACAATAGGAAGTTAGAGGACAGAAGTTGATTCATGTATATACAGTAGTACCTTGGATCCCGAACGCCTTGCGAGTTGAACGTTTTGGCTCCTGAATGCTGCAAACGCGGAAGTGACTGTTCTGGTTTGCAAACGTTCTTTGGAACCCGAATGTCCTACGTGGCTTCCAATTGGCTGCAGGAGTTTTCTGCAGCCAATCGGAAGCCGTGCCTTGGTTTCTGAATGTTTTGGAAATCGAATGGACTTCCAGAACAGATTCCATTTGACTTCTGAGATACCACTGTACTTCTACTGTGCCTTTGCCACCAAAATGTGTATCATGAAGCATGCAAGCTTTCATAAAACTAGTAACATGTCACCCTGAATGCCTACGTTGTTCTTCTGATGTTGCGAAAACTCTACTCTTTCCTATGCCATTGGATATGTGTTTGAATGAACCCCTTCCACACAGAAACCTAACATGGAGATCTCAGCCATCACAACTGGTGACTGTACAATGTCTGAAAAGGAGCCACCTACACAGATACAGTTGCACAAATGTAGTCAGTCCACATGATCAGGAACACCAGTCACAGACAGAGATAGACTCTCCTTTCAGATGGATGTCATGGGAAGGGTTAGGAAGCATGCAGGCAATGCCAGAGGGCTCCAGCCTTTCAATTTAACTAGATAAGTTCACATCCTCCTAAGTGTTGCCCTTATGCTGTGATAGTCACCAGCATCACTAACAAAAATAATTTCAATAGGGACAAATGGAAGGTCCTACACTTGGGCAGAAGGAGCCAGCTGCACAAATATAAGATAGGGGACACTTTGATTGCCAATAGTAGATGTGAAAAGGATCTAGGGGTCTTGGTAGACCACAAGCTTAACATGAGTCAACAGAATGATGCAGCAGCAAAAAAATAAAAATAAAATGCTACTGCTGTTCTAGACTGCATTTACAGTGTTCTGATCAAGGGAAGTAATAGCCCCACTCTATTCTGCCTTGTTCAGACCATACCTGGAGTACTGAGACCTGTTTGGGGCAGCACAATTTAAGAAGGATATTGACAAGCCGGACATGTGCAGAGAATGGTGACTGATATGATCAAGGATCTGGAAAGCAAGCCTTATGAAGAATGGATGAAGGAGTTGGGTATGTTTGGCCTGGAAAAGAGGAGATTGAGAGGAGATATGATAGCCATCTTCAGATATGGAAAGGGCTGTCCCATGGAAGATGGAGCAAACTTGCTTCCTCCTCCAGAGGGTAAGACCTGAACCAATGGATTCAAGTCACAAGAAAGGAGATTCCAACCAAGCATCAGGAAGGACTTCTGCCAGTAAGGGCTATTCAATAGTAGAACAGACACCCATAAGATATGGTGGACCCTCCTTCCTTGGAGGTTTTTAAACAGAGGTTGGATCACCATCTATCATGCAGGGGGTTGGACTAGATGACACTCAGGACCCCTTCTAACTCTGCAATGATTATGTGATCACAAGGTAAAGATAGCATTTGGAAGCACCTAGTGCAAAAATGAGGAACTTGTGGTCCACCAGATATTGCCAGACTCCCAACTCCCATCATCCTTGATCTTTGGCATGTTGGGAGTCCAATGATATGTGGAGGGTCATGGTTCCCTATCCTAATGCAAACTGACCAATTGATTTAGAGCTCACCTGCATGTACTTGTGTTGCCGCAGTGCTGTGGGCTGAGCCAATCTAACCTGGAGTTGCTATGGTTCAAGTCAGAATGGAATCCTTCTCAGGGAGTTGATCGCTGTCAGAGATGCTGCTTTGTGGTTCCAGGGGAAAGAAAACGGGGGTTGAATTTAGAACATCCCACCTTGTTTCTAAGGTGCTTTTGGCCACAGCTTGCCTTCCCTCTTATTTAAAAGACTGACTCAGCTACTTTCTCCGCATGTGTGCTGTGAAGCAGGCGTCATGCTGGAAGGCATCCATTATTTTTCTCTTAAATACATGTACTCTGCTCTATTAATTGAGCAGCAAGCTGGCTAGAACTGGAAGCCTCTTTCTAATAGCTTTGCCTCCATTTACAAAGCGAATGAGTAATACATCCACAGGGTTTCAGGTAATTTGTCCCCCCACCCACCCACATTTACATAAAAATATGGCAAGGGAAGTGAAACTCAAACTAGACAGGTGCTGATACTGACCTGCAAATCTCAACACAGGATGAGGTTTGCATACTTAAGGGTACATACCCCTCCCTTGTATCTGGAGAGGAGGGTGCATGATAGCCCCATGAACAAGGTTGCAAAGAACTGGTGGATGCAAGGAGTAAATTACTCAGGAACTTGCCTGTCTCCAAGCTTGCAGACCTTTCAGGTGCCCTGGTCTGCTTGGCTGAAAAGATTAGTAGATCGGAATGGAGCCTTTCTGGTGCATGCAGGAAGCAGAACGCAGAATGCTACTATTTGGATGGTGGTCATGTAGTTGGGCTCAGTAGTTGACATCCCCAGAGGGAATACTATAGCCCTCCAGTGGATTGTCACATATAAGGAATCGTCCCACCCCAATGTGGCAGAATGAAGCACCGCAGAATGAAGCACCCCCCCCTCATCCCTAATACTCAGATCCTCATTGGTAAGACTTCTGAAGTAGTTTGTAAAACACAGCAGGGAGTGTCGATCCTTCAACTGCCCAGATGTTGCAGGTCCGACTCCAATGACCAATGTGGTCAACAGTCAGGGTTGATTAGAGTTGGAGTCTAGCAATACCTGGTAGGACACAGGTTTGCCATCACTACCCCAAAGGCCATTGTAACGTTTTTCTTCGCACACACTCTGCACTCTCTCTCTCACACACACACACACTCACACACCTCTCACTATGTTGGGCAATTTGCTATAAGAAATACATGGGTAAAGAAGAGTATCAAAGGACAGGATTATTGATGGATGAACTGAAAAGATATAAAGATATGAGTAATTCATTAGAATATCAGTGATAACAAACTGATGTGATGGGAAGGTATGCTTGGTGCATTGCACACTTAATCCCCGTCTTTTGGTCGGCGGTAAAGAATCTTATTCCAGCAAGCATTTTCTAAATTTGGCCTCTGGTGTTTCAACTGCTGCTGCTTTTTACTGTTTCATTGCTGTGCTTATACTTCTTCTTTTAAGAAATAAGTTGTGGCTTTATTGCCTTGAGTATGCTTCATTGTAGGGAATCAGTGTAGAAATAATTTCAATGAATAAGCACACATATTATAAGGTATTTTGTATAATGGGTAAATTTGATTGATTTTTTTTTTTACATGATAAAAAACAGCCTTATGACCAAGCTAGTTAAAATGTAGTTGTTGAGTATTTTTGAAGGTGAAACCAACTCTTAAGGTGAGTCTTCCCGACACACAGCAAGTCTTTCCTCCCTGCGGCAAGTTAAGTAAACACAAAAGGAAGGGAAGCAGTGATGAGCTCCACCCTTCCATTGCCGTTCTTGTTGCCCTTGCAAATAGAAAAATGAATTTCTGAAGTCCCCTTCCTCCCCGTGGTACTAAT
This sequence comes from Podarcis raffonei, assembly GCF_027172205.1. NCBI lineage: Eukaryota > Metazoa > Chordata > Lepidosauria > Squamata > Lacertidae > Podarcis > Podarcis raffonei. The sequence continues at coordinate 109,800,249 of NC_070602.1, forward strand.
GGAAGCTCCCAACATGTTATAGAGCCCTAGAAAATTTAAGTTCTAGAATGTGTGGCGAGACAGGGGCGTCCTGCTTCAGAAGATCATGCTTTATGAGGTGGAGGGTGGCTAAAAACTGGTGGCAGTTTTCTAAACTCACAGTAATGATGCTTGAAGACGGCCGTAGTAAAGAACCAGAGCAAGAGCTGCAGGATTTTACCTCATTGATGGAATGTCAGTGCAAAGCAAAAGCTTTTGTCTGTTGTGCAGTACAGTCTCCCCCCAGAATTATGCTGCATATTGAAAGTGTCGACAGTGGTGAACCTTGACAATAAAGCAAAGCAATGGATGCTTGAAAGAAAAGGAGAGACACTATAATCAGGCTTGGAATAATAGCAGGAAAAGTAGTGTCCAGGGGAAAATGCAAGAGTAATTCCATAATTGATTGCTATCATTTAATCTCTATTATAAATTACTAGACCGTGTTATGGAAAATAATGCCACCAGATGAGCATGTCTAACAAAATATAATTGAGTGCATTACAGATTCAACTGCGGCTACTACTGCAGCAGGGTTATTAGAACCATTTGTCAATGCTCCCTTTTTAACTAGTCATCTGCTCCTCCCTGAAAGCATACAGGTTTTTTGGGAGACCTCCTGGCTGCTAAAGACTGGTCCCCCTTGATCTTTAGGCTGTGTGTAGATTTGGTTACCACCACCTTAGTAGATTTACCCTAGCAGAAAGTGCCACTTAATAAAATGCCCAAATGAGAGCCATGTGGAAACAGATTATCGTATATGAAGTAGAATGATTCTCTCTAGTATTCTGAGGATTAGGTGAATTAAGAACATAATAAACTAACTCTATGGGAAAAGCACAGCAATTAAAAGTGTATTATGTCTGCAATCTCAGCCTCTTCCTCTACTGAATTGACATTCTGACTCATAAGAGAGCATTAATGTACTTAGTTTAAACTTTATTACAATTTATGTATGAGCTTGAGTTCCCCTTCACCCCCGCATAATCTGACTTTTGAAAAGTACAAACCTTCATTGGTGGGAGTCGCCAGCCTCAGAGCTGGTAGCTACTGAACCAGTTCTGAAATGAGCTAAAGGTAGTCGCTAATTAGAGATGCCCATTGCTCAAGAAGGTGATGGTTATGATGCTTGGAAGAACCATTGAATGCAAAAAAAAATCTCTGTTACCAAAGGACTACTGTATGCAAAAATCCCTGATACTCTGTTCATTGGTGTGAGCTACACACACACCCCTTGCGCGCACTCGCACACACACACACACACACACACATCTATTCTGCTTTCTAAACCTTTAGCAGAGCTTCCAGCAAGGTTTGGGGTTTCCCCCACCAATGAAGATAAGAAAATATCATAGAATCACAGAATTGGAAGAGACCACAAGGGTCGTTTAGTCCAGCCCCCTGCAGTGCAATACACCCCCATTTTACAAGCAAAAGCACGTTTCTTTCCAAGTCACTGATTTTAAAATAAAATAAAAACAACGTCTGCTATGCAACAGCAGCTATGCGATTAACAAGATTCCAGGCTTAGTTGTTGACTCTGATCATTCCCTTGCGTTCCCTTGAAGGCTTCAGCACCGCTCCCTCAAAACATTGGGATTGGAGAGCTAGACCTGTCAGTAACAATGACGGGCATCTTCTCTGCTCTCCTCTCCTTGGCATTTTGCTTTTACTGTAAGCTTTGAAACATTAGTTCTGCTTGTATGGACGTTGGCTTTTTATGTCAGATTTGCTAAGGTGCCACAAAGCGCTTCAGAGGTCCTCACTTTGGTTCAGGGTGAATTGGGCGGATGCCGCTCAGACAAGCCCAGAATGCCTGCAAAGCATCTTGCTTTGGTTTGGCATTCATTTGAACCTATCTCACATCCCAGTATGTAATTTGCAGTGTGGTCCTATGCGTACTTACTCAGAGGTATGTCTCACTTTATTCAAAGAGCTTACTCACAGGTAAGTGTATGACTGCAGTCAGCTACAGTTCTATGCATACTTACTTGGGTGTACGCCCCATTGAACACAGTGTGTCTTCCATGTGCATTTACAGGAATAGGATCACACTGTCAGTCACTCATGACTCTAGTAAGTCTTTCCATGTCACTCCACTGCTGTTTGATCTCATAACAGTTCGCACAAAGAATTTTAAGAAATTGTTCCCCAGGTATACAGTACCACACCATCTAGAACAAAGCAATTTCACATTAGTAGATTCAGCCCCCAGTCCCACATTTATAAATTCTCCACTTTCCTAACCTTTCTGTTACTGAATCACCATGACGCTTCTCCTTTTCCCCCTCTTTCAGTTGCCCTAGACAACTGCAGTGTGTTTGATTCTCTCACCCATTTTTCACCCATTTAATTCAAAGGACTCTGAATAGCAGTCCTGATCCAATGACAAAATTCCCATTAACTTCAGGAGAACTGGACTCAGTGGGTTAATGTAAGCCAGCCAAAGAGGAAGAACAATTACTGTCGCCTTGATGTGTGTGAAGTTCCCCTTCACTCCTTTTGCACATTAAAACACAGCCTAGTTGTAATTCAAACAGCTGAACAGGCAGTTGGCTGAAAGGTTACCCTTTGGAACTTAGATCCTTCTAATAACTTTTTTTGTTTAACGAGGAAGGTTTAGATGCAGGAGATTGGTGGTAGAAAGAAGAGCTTTGCCAAGACCTATGTCAGTGAGTTCATTCCATTACAGCAAGCTGTGGTCAGCTGCTACCAAGTGTGACTTTTCTTTGCTAGACTGGGAAAAAAAGAGGAAATGCCTTTGAGTTGTATTGGTGGTGGCAGAGAAAGCATGACTGAGGAGCCTGGGAGCAGAATTTATCAGGCAGTCTTTGGTTAGCATTGCAACACCTCTCTATGACACAGCCGGAGTGGCAGTGTGCATTTCAGATCATAAAAAAGAAATTGGAGAAGAGGCAATTAAGGGCCCTGACATACTCTGCAACATTTCATAATGCCGTGGAATGGTTGTAAGCAGGCTAGCAGCAAACTAGAAGCGGTTATCCAACTGGAATTATTTTACACACATGCTCTCGCTCACTAATGAGACTGAAGTGTAAAATGTAGTCTAGGGGAAGGTGAGCAAGTAATTGTTGATAGATGTAATTTATTCTTCAGGCAGAGCTGAATTAATATGAATGTCAAATGGGGAAAGTATTTGCCTCTCCAGATTGCAAAGAGAGAGGATAATGGAGAGAGTGAGCGAGCCGTATTTTGTAGTTAGAAATAAGTAGAGAACAAAGGCCACTGATTGCTCTCAGTCCAGCAAGTTAAGAAAGAATAGGAACTGCAGAAGGGCATACAAGACAGACAGATCACCTCACTTGGAAACACTCTTTTTTATGTAGCTCTTAGTTTAACAGAGATCCTTCCACAAAGAATCCACTTATGATCTCTGCCACTGCAATTCCCATGAGTAGGCCACTGTCTTGTCTCCTTCATTTAGGTGGTTGCATTCAGTGAGATGGTGAAAACAATGTAAAAGTGATCCTGGCAAGGACACACACACACAATTACCATCACTTTCAAACAACTTTCAGCTCTCTTAAAAAAAAAAAAAAAAACACTGCTTACTCCGGCCTTAAGGTACTTTCCTAGGCATCCCAAGTTACCCTGGAATCAATAGGACTTAAGTGTGACTAAAGCTGTGCACGTAGGCAGCCAAACAGTGCTCAAGGATTTCTGCAACTGAATTTTGTGGTAGCAATTTGCACATTGTTTTTGCAAATGTTTTTGCTTTTATAGGACCTCTGGGATTCTGGAAGGGCCACATCTATGCAGTAGTGCAATTGCTGTGAACCATTGGTGCCTCCATTTCGGAGCTGTAGATATGCCCTTGTTATGCCCAAATTGCAAACAATTTTATATTTCTTTTATAGGATCACTTACATAGTTTAGATAGGATCACTGGGATTCATTTCAGCAGCCGTTTTAAGTAAGTTTCCTTATGTTACAGATGCAGTCATACCTTGGGTTGAATGTACTTCGGGATGAGCGCATTTGAGTTGCACTCCATGGCAACCCGGAAGTAACGGAGTGTGTTACTTCCAGGTTTCGCCGCTTGTGCACGCGTAGATGCTCAAAATGACGTCACGCACATGTGCAGAAGCGGTGAAAATCGACGTGCATGTGTGCAGACGTGCCATCGCTAGTTACGTTTGCTTCTAGATGCGAACGGGGCTCCGGAACGGATCCCGTTCGCATCTAGAGGTACCACTGTAGTTTCAACTGGTTTTATCTTCATTGTATCTTTTTTATCTTTACATTGCTTAGAGACTAAGGTGTTAAGCAGTATAAAATGATAAAGAAATAATACTGTTTGTACTGTAGAAATGAAATGATAAGCAAATATGGCTGCTGCACCAAGATTTATGTGAGCTGGAAGCTCTCTGCCTCCCTGCCGTTGGTGTTTGATGGGCTGCTTCTTCGTATCATGCACCCCCCTTTACGCAGGACAGAATTTTGAGACATTGACTAGCTATCATTCCATCCTCGTAATAGATTTCCTCTTTCATGTTTCTTTCACTATTTCTGTGATGCAAGCAAACCAATTTTCAGAAATCTCGGATCTGTAGGACTTTGGTTTTTGTGTGTTTTTTTAATGAATTATCTATGGCAAAGCGATTGCCTTCTTGGGGAGGAAGATGTAGGATTGCTGGTGATAAAAGAAACCCTGTTGGATTTAATTTATTACTAAGAGGAAAGTGCCAGGCTCAGCCCATCCTTGTGCACTGAGAGCTACTTTGTAATAACAGGCTTAAAAGACAGAGTAGTTCAGTAGCTTCTCAGTGTTGGTATAATTGGCACATTTGACAACGCGGGAGAGAGTTTAAATTGATACACCTATCTGCAGGTCTGAAAGCGCAGGGGGGGGTACTTGCAAATGGATATTTTTGACACACAAATTAGAGCCTTGTTTTTTAAAAGGGGCGAACAACGGGTTTCTGCCTCATAAAGTCTTGTTCGAAGCAGGCCGCTCAGCGTGGAGGTAGAAGGAGGAGTTACCACCTTGGTTTTCTCCTCTCTGTTGCCTAAGCTAGTAACACAGCCATCCCACCTTTTGTCAGATTGGCCTGGAGGGAGATCAGGCTTGTAATGAACATTCTCTGTAACATGGCATGGGAGTAGCTTTGGGGAGCTTGCAGGTGGTTATTTATGTATTGGAGTACTTGAAGGTTACATTTTGCTGTAAAGAGCCAGGAACCAAAGATTTCAATTTGCAGGCAAGGAGACATGAGGACTGTTGTGCATGTGTTTGTTTTTTTATGTTTTGGTCTTGTCTACAACTTTGAGCAGGTGTATAAATCATAATATTAGAGACCTCAACTTTTCAAGGACAGGCTTTGGCAAAATCTATTTACATTCTTATTAAACAGACCTTCCTTCATACAATAAGGATAGACACACCCACTTTTAAATACAGTCATACCTCATGCTACGTCCGCTTCATGTTACGTTCTTTCATGTTACGTCCCGCAGCGACCCAGAAGTACCGGAAAGGGTTACTTCTGTGTTTCGCCGCTCGCACATGCACAAAATGATGTCACACACATGCGCAGAAGTGGCGAATTGCAACCCGCGTGTGCGCAGACGCGCTGCTGCAGGTTGCATTCTTTTCATGTTGCGAACGGTCCTCCGGAACGGATCCCATTCGCAACCAGAGGTACCACTGTATAGACATGTCCCACAATTATTCTTGTTAATTTGCAGAGCAAATTGAATTGCGCTTCAAAAAAATAATAATTTAAAAATTGATGTGGGGTGAGAGTCATGCTTCAACCTCTCAAGAACCCTGCAACATATTTGGGAAGATTTCCTCTAGTTCCTTTCCTTTATTGTTCCATGGGTCTTGTGTTCCATTCCTCCCAGGTTCACACAGACTAGCTCCACTTCTGATGTCACACATTCTCACTATCCCTACATCTGGCGATGTCTACAGGGAACCATTTCTGTCAGACTTAGCACACAAGTGTTAAGAACAGACATAGGAGCCAACTCCTAGAGGCTGAGATCCTTTCGGGGGGCCCAATAAAACGAGGCACTGCACAGCCTCAAAGCCTTCTGTTGGTGGCTTGTTTCCAGCAAGAGTCACTTTTGAGGAGACATCTGTTGACATCTTACTTTACTTCTTCATTAGAAAGGGAAACAAAATGGGGAGGGAGACTAGAGCAATTTGGTTTCCTTGGGTAGACCTGACCTAGGACAACGGCTCTCTGTGGGCTGCTTGTAAGTGTAACGTGCAGGCAACATCAGGCAACCATTCTGAAGATTTGTGAAGCTGTCATGTTTGAAGCTAGCAGTGCAACAGTTACAGCGCATGACTTCTCTTCTGCTAGGTTCTTACAGAGCCCTCTACCTCTCAGGACTTGCGTCAAGTTAGTGACTTGCTCCTCTGCTTCTGCTGCTGCTGCTTCCTTGAAATCATGTGCAGCCTTTTTATAGAAGTGCCCGGGGTTAACACATGCGATTGTGGCACTTAATTTAATACAACTGGATGTGGCAGGACCTCTGGCTGTGGAGTTGATGACAGGACAGGGGTGTCTTGGGACCAAGGTAATGCATGAAGGGAGAAAGAAACACACTGTTGCCCAATTTTGGGAACAGATCTCTGTGTGCGGAAACAAGCTCCAGCCGGGGAATCTTCTATGCCAAGCAGGATGCTGTGCAGGAAGGTCATTGGAAGCTGTCTTGTACTTGTGCATCTATCTATCTATCTATCTATCTATCTATCTATCTATCTATCATCATCTATCTCTATCTATCTATCTATCTATCTATCTATCTATCTATCATCTATCTATCTATCTATCTATCTATCTATCATCTATCATCTATCTATCATCTATCTATCTACCTCAGTACTATCCAGCCTGACTGGCAGTGCCTCTCCACAGTTCCAGGCAGGAGTCTTTCTTAGCCCTATCTGGAGAGGCCAGGGGCTGAACCTCGGACCGTCTTCATGCAGAAGAGATGTTTTACCCCTGAGCTGCATTCCTTACTCTGCAGCATCCTTCCCAAACACCCAGCACAGACAATCATAGAATTGCAGAGTTGGAGGGGACTCTGAGGGTCATCTATATTTAATTTTTAACTTTTTCCAAACATTTTCACAATTCCTTTCAAATTACAGGGAAGTCAAATCATAAACTGACTTCCTGCTCTCACCTCCACCGTGTTTTTACTCAAACCTTTCCTACTGCATTAAATCTTTATCTAATACAAAAAGTTTCTCTGTTGCAATTATTCTGTCATTTTTTAATCTCTAATCCTGCCTGCGATTTCATATGACTGTATTTTTTTTAAAAAAAATAGTCCACAAAAGGCCTCCATTCTTCTACAAAAAGTTCCTCATTTTGATCTCTTAATTTCACTGTTGGCTTTGCCATTTCTGCATAGTCCATTACTTTCAGAAGCCATTCCCCTTCCTTGGAACCTTCTCTTCTTTCAATTTCTGTGTATATAATATTCTAGCTGCTGTTGTCAGCAGAACTGAGGGTCATCTAGTCCAACCCCCTACAATGCAGGAATCTCAACTTTCAGTCCCCCATACAATTTGAAACCATACTGGATCCTGCTTAGCTTTGATCATGTGCTAGCAGTTTTATTGCTGCACCTCTCTGCTCTCTTATGGACCTTCTTGTTCAAGTGCTGCCATCGCTATTTCTTCAACCCCATATGAGAGTTCATAAAGGATGTGAGAGGCTTCTCATCTCCAGTCCTGTTCAGCACTGGAAGAGCACGTCCCATCCCCAACAAATGCTCTACATCCTGCTATAACTGAACATCCTCAGTCCTCATTGGGCTTGGGGGTCCACTTTTAAAAAAGATTTCTATAACTTTTTTCAAAACTTGGGTTTCCCTTGAGTGTGATGATACCTCCATCTTGTTTCTCAATGATAGGGACGCAGTTGGCGCTGTGGTCTAAACATCTGAGCCTCTTGGGCTTGCCCATCGGAAGGTTGGCGGCTCCAATCCCCTTGATGGGGTGGGCTCCCATTGCTTTGTCCCAGCTCCTGCCAACCTAGCAGTTCCAAAGCATGCCAATGCAAGTAGATAAATAGGTACCACTCTCTGGCTTCCGTCACAGTGTCCCTTTGCACCAGAAGTGGTTTAGTCATGCCTGGCCACATGACCCAGAAAGCTGTCTATGGACAAACACCAGCTCCCTCAACCTGAAAGCAAGATGAGCGCCGCAACCCCATAGTCACCTTTGACTGGACTTAACCATCCAGGGGTCCTTTACTTTTACCTTGTTTCTCAATGACCCCATTTTGGAGTCCTTCCTGTTGGCATTCACCAGCTGAATTTCTAATAGAGAGGGTGATGAAAGCAACAGTGGTGTGTGCACCTTTCCTGTTGGCTGCCTTGTGAAGACCATTAGCTTTTAATTCTCTTAACTGAGAAGTGGAACTCATCAGATATTTTCTCCAGGAGAAGCCGAGGTTCCCGGGTATAGCTTAACAGCTAAATCTGTAATATTCAATTAAATTTTAAATGTTAATATTTTGCATTAATTTGGAGACTAACACATAAAAGCAAAACAAATACAATACATAAAGCAGGGTCAAAGATTGTTAAAAATAAACCATTTACACTTACATTGCAAGAACTGAACAGGCAAACACATCCTAGCTTGTTGGCAATTTCAAATTAATACAGTAGTACCTCGGGTTACAGATGCTTCAGGTTACAGACGCTTCAGGTTACAGACTCCGGTAGCCGAGAAATAGTACCTCAGGTTAAGAACAAAAATCGCGCAGCGGCAGTGGGAGGCCCCATTAGCTAAAGTGGTGCTTCAGGTTAAGGACTGTTTCAGGTTAAGAACGGACCTCCAGAACGAATTAAGTTCTTAACCCGAGTTACCACTGTATTCATCTTCCTAACAGATTCCAGGTTACCTGTTACCCCCCCTCACTCACTCACAAACAAACAAACAAAAATACTGTAATGACAGACAAGAATATGCTGCATCTGTACTCATTTTTTAAAAAACAAAATTAAACTGTGGTCATCAATATGCATATATTCAGTCACTCAGCAAAATGCAAAACCTTTTAAAGTTAATTAAAATGATAGAAAACTAAAATACATTTAAACAGGTTGTTTTTTTTAAGTGACTTGCAAAGAAAACTGGAGCAACTACCATAAACATTTAAGAAAGCCGCAAACAAAATTCAATTCCAAGCAACAGATGTGCAATATCAATATTTCCCTAAACTCAAAAACCATTTGTTTTCTTTTGTGTTAATTTTGTTCCTCTCCACTTAATTGTCTGAATTATTATGAATGTTTGTAGGTGCTAAGAGGAGAACCTAAGAAACGTTCAAAACAAAACTTTGCTGAATAGGCACACTAAATACTTTTTCAAATGCACATTTCCTTGCTGTCATCTTTCATTTGCCTTCAGGTCCAAACATCTCCTTGTTAATTTTGAAATGCCTTTTCTGCCAAAGTCATGCTTTGGAAAATAAGACTACCTTGGGGGTGGGTAGAGGTGGAATACCTAAGGTTGTTTCCGACTTCCATCATACTAACAAAGGCCAAGTGATTCCCATAGAAACTCTGTACATAACACACAAATTTCTCCTGCCCATGTAGAAGTGTGGAGGGTGAAGGACTTGCCGCAACCAGAATGTATTTCTTCCTGTTACATATTTAATACATACAGCAGAGGTGGAGAAAAGCAACCGCTTTTCAAGCTGTAGATTGGATAATATTAATCCCATTACCCTCACATTTCGCACAGCTTTCACGCGGCAACTATATACAAGAAAACAAATCTTGTTGAACTCAACGGGAGTTACTTTTGAGTAGACAAGTGTAGGGTTGCATCATCAAGCAGTTATACAAAGCAAACCTGTGGGTCCAATGAGACAAACTCCTAGGTAGGTATGCATAAGATGGCAGCCTTGAAGATAGAACACATGACAGTCTTTCAACTGGAGACAGCAAAAGAAAAGATTCTCAAGCATAGCTAAACATCTGTTAAACCCCTATGTTGGGTGATATATTCTTATGCTGACTTGTACTGAACCAGACCTTTGGGGCTCATCTAGCTCTACATTCACCCAGACTGTAGTCTATTCCACCTGCATTTCTTAAGTGGAGCTCTTCCCCATTCTTCACCATCCAAGGTTTAGTGCTGTCTTTTTTTAAAAAAAAAACTGGATATGGCAGGAATTGCACCAAGGACCTTGTGTGAACCAAGTAGGGATGGGCAAGTTCCCTTGGGCTTGTGTCTGATTACATTGGATTGGGAAAATAAGCCAGGCTGCTACTCAAAAATTTAGAAATGGCTTGGCTTATTTTCTAAGACAATAGGAACTGCCCACCCTGCATAACATCTCCCTACCCAGTTCCCTTCTTTTCTTTGAGAAAGGTCTTACCCTGTCTTCCCTTGCTCTTCCGCTGACCCTTGAGAATTCTTCCATCCAAAACAATTCCCAAAGGGCTCCCTACTTTCCTCTCCACATATTGACAGGAGGACCACAGCCACTGATTCTTCACTGGAGCTTTTTAACAAGGAAGAGGGTTGGTGATTGGTGTGTGGAAGAAGGCTTGAGGGCTCTGGTGGGAGTAAATTTGGAGTAGTTCTTTGGTTCAGATTTTAATCCAAGCTGAAGAAGAATATGGTGGCTCCCTTGTTTCTTCTATAATATGAAAATTTATGATCTCAAATTTTGTATCTGAGTCCGAAGCTTGTGTGCATCACCTCCATCTTTAATGTGAAGCATTAACACTTGCCCTTCCCTTCCCTACATCACCAGAAATTGCATCATCTTCAGTTCAACATATTGAGATATTTTAGCACACTCAGCTGCAATCACGTTCCTTCCCTTCTGGTTTTCTTTCAGACGCTGTCTGACAATAAACGTAAATTAGATACACTGCAATTCTTTTTAGTTTTTCCTACACTTGAAAGCCAAGAGCTCTCCTGACACTTGAATGGAGAATCCAAAATGTGCAGTACAACTAAAACCCCGAGTCCATTCTTGCAGCCCTTTGAAGTTTTTAAAAAAGAGAGAAATGATATGAAACACTATGTTTTTAAGTAATGAAAACACATGTTAGTTTTTCCATAGGGGACCATAGAGGTTCGTTCTTTCTTTCTTTCTTTCTTTCTTTCTTTCTTTCTTTCTTTCTTTCTTTTTGTTTCTTTTGGCAGTGCAGATAAGACCTGCTAGGAATAACTAGGGTCCATTTCGAACACAAGCCTCAAAGTCACATTCATTGGTATAATGCAGTTTCCACAAATACATTGTGCTTGGAGCAGTTCACAGGATAAACAATTTTAATAGCATAACCATAATTAAATTAAAATATAATACGATGCAAACTTAACAGTTCAACAGTTATATTAATATTATTATTACAATAACAGTAATGTAATATTAATTTCAGTTTCTTAGCCATTTTTCATCATAAAATTCCAGAGCAAGTTACAATGATATATAAATACAATATTAATTGTGGCCAACTGTGAGATGTTCCTCACACTATCATGTCTCTGCTTCACCTTTTTATCTTGAGCAGTTAAAACATCCCCCAGAGAGGAACTGAATTATCATAGCCTTGGGTGGCCAATTCCCACAGACCAGGGTTTCCCAAACTTGGGTCTCCAGCTGATATTGGACTACAATTCCCATCATCCCTGACCACTGGTCCTGCTGGCTAGGGATGATAGGAGTTGTAGTCCAAAAACAGGTGGAGACCTGAGTTTGGGAAACGGTGCCTTTGACCAATCCTGTCTAGACAGTTTAGAACATTTTCAGCACGCCTATCTTTTCGTTTTTATTATTATTTATTATTCATTCAGATTTTTTTGCCTCAGGGAAGTTTGCAGTAGTGCTGCTGTTGTTTTTAAAAGAGATGACATTTGTAATACCAACTAGAATAAAAAAATATAGTACAGAACTGTTAAACCTTTGCCGTCAGGATTTTGTGGCAATCTGCCAGGCAGCTTCTGCTCCATGCCAAGTTATCCAAAGCAATAAAAATATGGATCCTCATGATGCATGATAGTGAAATTACTACTGTTTTTGAAATTGGTTTCCAAAGGAAACCAGCTCTGCAAACCTTTAAAAAGGGTTGTTTGGAGCTGATATAAGGAAGGCCAAAGAAACCCACCACCACCACTTCAGCTTAGAAGCTTTTCAAGTCAATTCTGCAATACGCGTTAAGAGAGGCAGCAGGGATACTTTCCATTTTGCAGACAACCGCATCCGGCAGGCAGAGGATCATAGGAACATCTATTCTTGGAACAGCTCAGTGTAATTCTCCATGCCAGACAATTCTCATCATCATCAGGGAGTGAAAACAACTTCTCCCCCTCTCTCTCTTCATTGTTTACCTATAGCTTGTCACCATAGCGAAGCCTGGTTTTGCAAGAATGTATAAATCTTAAGTGGCAGAAAAGAGTGTTTCTTGTTTTGCAGATGGCGGCTGCTGAAAAAGCTATAAACATTGACAGATTGAACGAGGTATAAATCCAGGTTCATGAATGCTGAAGTCTAATGTTGTCTCTCTCTTTTGAATGGCAATTGTAGAGCTGGAAAAGGGCAAGCAAAATGACGGGGGGGGGGGCCTGGAAAGACTCCCTGCATGACGGAAGATGGCAACAATTGGAGTGTTTAGAAAGGGGGGGGGGATGTGCAAACAAGGGACACAATGGAGGTGGATATGGAATTATGCACGGTTCAGAGAAAGAGAATAGATAAAAGATTTTTTCCCTCCCTCTCTCCTAGTACTAGAACCTAGGGGGTCATTCAGTGAAGCTGAACAGTGTGAAATTCAGGGCAGACAAAAAGAATCACTACTTCTCACGGCGCATAGTCAAACTGTGGAAATTGGTTCCACGGGATGTAGCGACGGCCACCCACTTGGACAGTCTTAAAGGGGAGTTCATGGAGAATCAGTCTATCAGTGGCTCCTAAGCATGATGGTTTCATTCTGTCTCCGGGATCCAAGGCAGCTTGCCAGTTGCTGCGAAACATTAAAGGTAAAGGTACCCCTGCCCGTACGGGCCAGTCTTGCCAGACTCTGGGGTTGTGCGCCCATCTCACTCAAGAGGCCGGGAGCCAGCGCTGTCCGAAGACACTTCCGGGTCACGTGGCCAGCGTGAAATTGCTGCTCTGGCAAGCCAGAGCCGCACACGGAAACGCCGTTTACCTTCCCGCTAGAAAGCGGTCCCTATTTATCTACTTGCACTTTGACATGCTTTCGAACTGCTAGGTTGGCAGGCGCTGGGACCGAGCAACGGGAGCGCACCCCGCCACGGGGATTCGAACCGCCGACCTTTCGATCGGCAAGCCCTAGGCGCTGAGGCTTTTACCCACAGCGCCACCCGTGTCCCTGCAAAACATTAGGAGATGCTTATCACTCTCAGGTCCTCCTTTGAGGCTTTCCAGAGTCAACTGACTGTCCACTGTGCGTAGGAAGTAGCCTACTAGACAAAGATAAAACTCAGTCTTCTTGCTCTGCCAACGTTGGCCTCTAGCCTTGCCCACCACAGGCATATGGGCCCTGGACAGCTGCCCAGAAGGGAATGTAGCCCTCCAGCTGAAAAAAAGATCTCCCACTCCTGATCTAGGACTGCATTCACATGGCAGCTTATTCCATTTTCATGACCTGTTAACTTCTGCATTATATTTGAGATTTCACACCATGTAAAAGCCACTTCCAGAGCTACGCAGTGAAACTATAGGGGAACACAGGGCAAGTTTAGCGCCCATTTCCATATTACAGGCACCCCCACACACTTATGCATGTGACTGCGTATATGTGTGGCTCCGGGAAATAAATAAATTTAAATCAATTCAAACTTTGAAATGGTGGGAGAAAGTTGGAAAGTCCTCATGGCTCATGGGGATTCCCTCCCTGGAGCCCAAAGAAGTTTTAACAGCTGTAAAAAAAACTATAAAACTAGAACTCCCATTATGGTGCACGGGAGCTCTTGCTGCCCCTGCCCTTTCTGGCGATTTGGAGACAAAGGTACAGTATGGGTTACTATTTGTTAGGTGGGGTTCAGAAGAGCTCTGAAATTTTTGGTGTAAAAGAAGAAGAAATCACCCTAGTTCCTTATTCTGATGTGACTCCCCACTTACACAAGGACCTGGAACATAGCCCTCACATCAGTGGGGAGTCCTCTGTACAGTGGTACCTCTGAACTCAAACGGCTCCATTCTTGAACGTTTCGGCTCTCAAACGCCCAAAACCTGGAATTAAGTGCTCCAGTTTTCAAACATTCCTCAGAACACGAAAGTTCACCGCGGCTTCCACTGTGCAAAAACCTAGCTGTTAGCCAGTCGGAAGCCACGCCTCAGAACTTAAACGTTTTGGAAGTTGAACAGTCTTCCGGAACGGATTATGTTTGAGTTCCAAGGTACCACTGTATTTGCAGAATGATTTTTTCCTGGAAACAAATAACACAGAAATGAGCACTAAAGTGGCACTATATATCACTATAGTTCCAGAAGCGGCTTTCACATCACCTGAAAGCTGAAATATAACACAGAAGTTAGCAGTTAGGGGGAAGTCATGAAAATGGAACGAACAGTCTTGTGAATGCCACCTCAGTCAAACCTGGTACTGCTGGCTCCAACCAGCAACAGTTCCTGGGGTCTTGGCTAGGCCTGGGCAATGTATTGATTCATTGCCCAAAACTGGTTTCAAAAGCTGCACCATGGTAACAACGTCACCATTTTAAGCCAGGCAATATACTGCCAATTCCAGCAGCTGTCACCATTGCTTCTCCAGCCGAGGAAGTGAGCTGCCTCCTTCCTCCTTTCCGCCAGGCACCGGGAAGTGGAGACATGACTGTGTCCTGTGAGTCCCTGCGGTGGGAGCACATGGGGATCAGTGGCAGTATCAGTGCTGGCTCTTCTACCTCATCTCTGGGCTGAACCATGGTGGATTGGCGGTGTTGGTAGTGGTGCCTGTTTCCCCTCAAGCCCTTGCCCAAAAGATGGAGGTAGTGGGACTGACTGTGGTGCTGTTGGGTGTACCATGAGGCAGCAAAGGCCATGGGGTAAGTCAGGGAGTTGGTGTGTCTGCTTGGGGGTGGCAAGAGGTACCGAGGTGAAGCAATGCTGTTGGTGTATGCTGTCCCATTGGTGCAGTTGCTTCTTCTTCTTCTTTGGCAATCACTTGTAGCTGAGTAAATTTGTCTTCCATGAATATGGTCTTAACAGTGTGCCCGTAGGTGACTGTGGAGGCCAATTCTGGATCTGCACATCCTTCCAAAGTGGGGACATAGGTTTCTGGGCAGGAGTTGATCATGGTGAGGATTTGCCAAATGTGCCTTCCTCTTAGTTTGTTTCTCCTTTTTGTCCTGAGTTAGTGCTTCTTCAAAGCTCTTGGTAGAGACTATTCTCTAACTGGAGCACTCTCAGGCCAGTGTTTCCCAGTTGTCAGTGTTTATACTACATTTTTTTAGCTTTGCCTTGAGAGTGTCTTTAAAGTTCTTTTGTGGTCCACCGGCATTACACCTTCCATTCTTAAGCTGGGAATAGAGTAGTTGCTTTGGAAGATGATCATCAGGCATTCGAACAACATGAACAGTCCAACAAAGCTGATGTTGAAGAACAATTGTTTCAACACTGGTGATATTTGCTTCTTCCAGTACACTGACATTAGTTCACCTGTCTTCCCAAGTGATATGTAAAATTTTTTGAAGGAGTTGGAGATGGCGTTTATAAGTGGTCCTTGTTTCACAAGCATATAATAAGGTTGGTAGTACAATAGCTTTGTAAACAAGCATTTTGGTTTCCCTGCGAATGTCCCAGTTTTCCTCCAAAGGAGGAATGGCTATGGAGGGCTTGCTGGCTACTGTACTGAGCCAGTTCAAACGGCTTTGAAGTCCTCCTTCCTCCTCATTTTCAGACATCAGGCTTTATCCCTTCATTGCGATGTTTCGCTGGTGGTGCATAACAATGTTGAAAAGCAGCCCTAGTCTTGGCCAACCCTGCTCTCCTCATCCTTCCACAACCACACGGCCTTTGACTATATAGAGAGGCACATCCCTTCAGACTTTGCATATTTCCCCACAGCAAGCAATGCTGCAAGTGCAGCAGATAATATGCCAGCACAGTAAAGTGTGAGATGGCCCTGACAGGAAGGTGGTAGCTGACTCTGTGCCATATGGCTGAGGGGGGCAGAAAGGGGAAAGGCTGGAGCTTCAGCTCTGGAAGGAAGCCTGCAGCGTTCCTGCTGGCTATGGCTGACTTGACACTGAGGTGAACCTGGTTGGCTCGTGGGAAGGAGATGCAGCTGGCATGGCTGGTGTGGCATCCCTGGCCATTTGGAGACTGCTCTAATTTGCAGAGTGCTTCAAAATCCTTCATGTCGAGCGCTGCTTTATAAATTGTAACGAGGCACGATGATTGACAACATAAAATGTCAGGTGGCATAACCTATTAAACCTTCCCGGAGAAGAGTTTCACAGGGTGTGCTGGAAGATGTGCAGAGGACCCTCCCGGGAACCTATAATTTATATTAGGTGGGTTTTTTTGCCAACACAACCAAGATTCGGGAATTAGCTGGATACCAAGGCACCGAGCATAACACTTTGGCTTACGGGCACAAACAACCAAGCAGCCAGAACACCATGTCTGCTGAATTAAATGAAGGCTTCTCATTTCCTGGGCCAATTTGAAAGCTTTCAAGTAACTAGTAAAGCTGGTGGATTGCCGTAAGGAGCAAATTCAGACTGAAGCAGCGTCTTTGCTGATGCTTGTGTGGAAGCTGTAACTAATGTATACCTTTTTTAAAAAAACAAGACTTAAATGCAACCCCCAGCCACGGTGTACATTCAAGTGGGGAGTCATATAGGATCATAAAGTTGTAGAGTTGGAAGAGATCCCAAGGATCATCTAGTCCCACCCCCTGCAACGTAGAAGTCTTTTGCCCAATCTGGGTCTTGAACCCATGTCCCTGTGATTAAGAGTCTCATGCTCTACTGACTGAGCCATCCTCCAGTCAACCTCCTCAGCATGCATGTTTGAGATGGGGAAGACTATAATTTTCTATAGTTTTCTATTTTTACCCCACCCTTCCTCCAAAGGAGGCCAAGGATAAAAAAACCTGAGCCCGAGTCACTCTTCCTCACAGGCTCAAGCAAGTGTGCTTTTAACTGGTGGTGAGAAAAATGCTACTCTAGAAGACAAATGCACCTCTATGGATTTGGAGTTCAATAACTCAGGGGCCACCATAGAGGAGAATAACTGCTTTGAACCGAGATACCAAGCCCAGGAGCTGAGGTGCTGGAATTTCATAGACATTGACTTGAGGCCAGAGAGAGAAGGCAGAAGTACACAGGTGGGGCAAAATGTCACCAGAAAACATGGATACAGCTTGAGAGTAAACCTGGTTTGAGTAGACCTTTCCTTCTAGCAGCTGTAAGAGACACTTAAGACCTCCTACTGCTCCCTCCCCTGCTGCGTTCAGCATGTGGTAAGAAGAGGGATAATGCTGGCTGGGAATTATGCAAATAAGGCAAGCTAATTTAGCACACCCAAATTGTGTAATTAGCTCTCTTAATTTGCATATTATGTAAATTACACCGACTGGGTTGGGGTGGGGGGTAAAGCTATGGTAGCCTCAAATTCAGCCATGTCCTTATATAACATTTTTAGAAGCTGGAGCGCGGCAAAGATTTCTTGGCCAATTTTGCTACTGGTGAGCAACCTGGCATCCTTCAAGTACAGCTCCTGTCAGCCCCGGCCAGCATGGCCAATGGTCAGGAATGCTGAGAGCCATAGTCCAAAACATCTGGAGGGCACCAGATTGGGAAAAGTTGCCATTGATCGTGGCTCCCTTCTGAATCACTTGGCTAGGTTTGACATTTAGACAGCGCTTCCCATCCTGACTAAAAGGCAAGTTCCAAACTCTGGTCTTGATGCTGGGAGGTGCCTGCTTCACCCCATGGGATTTGTCCTGTGGGGCTGCTGTGCGTTTCCATTTTTTCATTCCTGGGACAGAATCCTCTGAGTATGGTGCTGTCAGAATACTGAAGGAGCGTCTCCACCCCCATCGTCCAGCCCAGACACTGAAATCCAGCACCGAGGGCCTTCTGGTGGTTCCCTCACTGCGAGAAGTGAGGTTACAGGGAACCAGGCAGAGGGCCTTCTCGGTAGTGGCACCTGCCCATCCTCCCATCAGTTGTCAAAGAAATAAACAACTATTTTACTTTTAAAAGACAACTGAAGGCAGCCCTGTTTAGGGAAGTTTTTAATGTCTAATGCTGTATTGTTTTTAATATTCGGTTGGAAGCTGCCCAGAGTGGCTGGGGAAACCCAGCTAGATGGGTGGGGTGTAAATAATAAATAATTATTATTATTATTATTATTATTATTATTATTATTATTATTATTATTATTAACGCCAAGTTCCCTTTCTCTTTTACATCTGATCCAGGTGAATTCTTTAAATAAGTACTTCAAGACATTGCAAGGGGTTGGACTAGATGACCCTTGGGTCCCTACCGACTCTATGATTCTATGATAAGGCAGTTGTGTGTGTGTGTGCAGGGAGCAGGAAGTAAATAAACTGAGGGGTCAATCCAGATAAGTTAGAAATGTGATTGGGAGGTCTAGTTCACCTGGAAGTTTGTTGCATGTCCTGCCAGATGAAATTCTCTTGAAGGTTCATGTATGTACAGTAGCATATGAAGTATCATTCATTCATTGGCAGACCATGTGTGTGTGTAAATATTGGCACACCAGGCGCTTAGGATGAAACCCAACATTCACCTCTTCCACAGGAAGATTTTCCATGGGACTGCCAAACAAATTCAGTGTTGATATCTTCAACCATCACCAATCTGCAGGTCTATATCTTAGTGAAGCCAACGCTTCCATGTTTTACTCATGTGGTTTGCATCTTGTGGCAGACACCTTGCAGGGGGAAATTATATAGATAAAAAGCCTATTATGTGGGCTCAGAACAGCTTATACATTCAATCAATTTGTTGATGGCGGTGTAGTTGTTAAATAAAAGACTGAGAAAGGATTTTAAAAGTGTATAAAACTTAAGTTATGAAAATGTGTGACAGCAAGACCCACGTTGAGGTTATGATTATTTATTGTTCAGAATAATTTTTAACTGCAGAAGAACAGCGCTTCTGGATCAGACCACAGGCCCATCTAATCCAGCAACGAGATGCTGATGAGAAAACTGGAAACAGGACCTGAGTGCAATAGCCCTATGCAGTTGGGCTCTTCTAATTTTCTTAGTATTAATGGACTGGACTCAGGATAATGTAACACCGAGTGCTATCTTTCCATTACTACGGCTGCATAAACGAACATTAAATGAGAGAGCTCGTTTCAAATGAGTGCAGACGCAGCTCATTTTTTTACAGTCCCAGAAATACGTAAATAAAAAGACAGCCACGTGCAACTAAGATAAGGCCAAGTATTCTGAATATAGTTGCCACTCAAATGTCACCCAAACACCATGCAGAGTTTGGTGGCTTTAACAACCCTCTACATCATGTGTATTTATACCGATACCTTCCAGTCCAATTGAACAATGGTCATGCTTTGTTTTCCCTGTGCCTGAGAATGCACTTTCACTTCCTCTTCAGAAAGCCTACTTATTTTTCATTGATTTCCATTAAAGTAAGAGAAGCAATGATCCAGAAACAGCTCATGAATTTCTTTATCCAGTTTAATTAGAGTGAACAGAAAATTTCTTTGCAGACTGAATAGTCAGCATTCAACCACCGATGCAACTTTATATCAGGTTGGCAGTGGACTGACATTTGTGCCAGTACCAATTATTACAGATATCAGTTCCATTTAGGTGGCTTCCACTCCACTTTTGTGTCATTATATTTATAATACCAGTCTTCTCAGGCAATCTTGTAACAGGAGTGAGATGCAACCCATTCAGTCTTGCAACATACCGGTACTTGATTCAATGTTTTTGCTAATGATGGCAGTGGAGGCGTGTTGATCAAAACTGATGGTGGAAAACATTCATTTTATCCTGTGCTACCTTCAGGTTGTCATCAGTAAATAATCCAGGATGAAATGGGTGACAATGTGTTCTAGAGTAAAAGGAGCATTGTGACATCTAGTAGCACAAAGAGCCAGGTCATGCATTCAGGAACAAGCAATCAATAAGTGGTTTTCTTTCCTGGCTGCTGGAGTCTTGCCAAGTGTAAAAAGGCGAAGAGGATAGAAGACATTGAATGTTCAATATGATGCCACTTTAAAAGAAAGTAACAAAAGTACATGGCACATATTTAGTGTAATAGTCAGCTAAGTTTTACTCAAAGTAGACCCACTGGAATTGATTGGCATGACTCAGTTGGGTCCATTAATGTCAACGGGACTACACTGAGTAAAACATGGTTGAATACCACCCAATATTTCCTGCATGGATAGCAAAGCATTAACTGGGCTTGCAAGCAAGATCTTCTGGACTCAGCATGCCTTTTCCAAAAAGAAGAGAGGTTTGCGTCACTCAAACACTAATAACTGTGTCGTACAAACATTTAGGATTAGGTTTGTTAAATTAATGTATTGCTTCCCAGTACGTAAAGTCTGGAAGCAATTTACACCCACAGTAAAAATGCAATAATAAAAACAAATAGGCATGTTAGAAACATAAAGGTAAAGGGACCCCTGACCATTAGGTCCAGTTGTGGAAGACTCTGGGGTTGCAGCGCTCATCTCGCTTTATTGGCCGAGGGAGCCGGCGTACAGCTTCCAGGTCATGTGGCCAGCATGACTAAGCCGCTTCTGGCGAACCAGAGCAGCGCACAGAAATGCTGTTTACCTTCCCGCCAGAGTGGTTCCTATTCATCTACTTGCACTTTGACGTGCTTTCGAACTGCTAGGTTGGCAGGAGCAGGGACCGAGGAACGGGACATCACCCCATCGTGGGGATTTGAACTGCTGACCTTCTGATCGGCAAGCCCACAGCGCTTGTTAGAAACATAGTTGGAATATAATTCTTCAACCATTGCTGCTGCTCAGATGCCCAGGAAAACAAATAGATATTCACCTAGTGCTGAAATTATGACACAGTTGGCAGCAGGTAGACCTCCCAGGGGAGAGCACTGAAGTGCTACAAAGGTCTTAAGTGCTTGTGCTTCCTAATTAGAGATGTCAAAAGGTACGCTTTAGCTGAGATTCCTGCATTGCAGAGGGTTGGATTAGGTGACGCTTGGGGTCCCTTCCAACTCTGCAATTCTACAATTCTGTGATTCCATGAAATGAGATCTTCTTCATACAAAACATGTGCTCTGCTTCTGAGCTATGCACTTCAACTTTTCTGTTTTAGAAGCACTTCAGAGGACTGTCTTATAAAAATCTAGAACAGTTAAACTCTTAACATGCATGTTCTGCTGGTCTTTGGAAATAAAAGCCATGGTTTCAGCCCCCCAAAAAGGGGGGGTGTCAGAGAGAGAAAAGCATGTGAACACTGTCCCAGGTGGGAGAAACGTAGTTGTGCTTGCTTTCAGGCTACAGGGTCACTGTTTTAATGGCATAGGGTAACTTGGGACGCAGGTGGCACTGTGGGTTAAACCGCAGAGCCTAGGACTTGCCGATCAGAAGGTCGGCGGTTCGAATCCCCGCGACGGGGTGAGCTCCCGTTGCTCGGTCCCTGCTCCTGCCCACCTAGCAGTTCGAAAGCACGTCAAAGTGCAAGTAGATAAACAGGTACCGCTCCGGCAGGAAGGTAAACGGCGTTTCCGTGCGCTGCTCTGGTTCTCCAGAAGTGGCTTAGTCATGCTGGCCACATGACCCGGAAGCTGTACGCTGGCTCCCTCGGCCAGTAAAGCGAGATGAGCGCCGCAACCCCAGAGTCGGCCACGACTGGACCTAATGGTCAGGGGTCCCTTTACCTTTACCTTTAACTTGGGAGTGGGGTGGTGAAATGACTTGCACAAGCAGTACATTTGTAATGCTACAGGGTAATATGACAAGATATTACTTTGAACCTGTCCTGAGCGCTTTGCTTTAGTTCTCCCCAAGGGGTGGAAGCAAACAGCAAGGTACTGAGGCTGCCGTATGATAGAATGCCTGCAAAGGCAGAAATATAAAAAAGAAGAGGAAGAGAAGGGAAAAAATTGCAAACAGGGGAAGAAAAAGAGTTACAATAATAATAATAAAAACCCAGGCAAATGAAAATGAGTAATATGCTACAGTTAAGACTGGAAGTATTAAGATGCTTTTAAGGAGTGATGTGTCATAAAATGCATACATCTTTTAAAATGCAGATTAAGTGCCACTGAATTGTCTAGCTGTGCTTCAAATGATCTGTGTAAGTGGAGTCTTAAACCTATTTTTTTGTTTGTGTGTGCCTCATCTGAAATACATGGGGGGGGGGGAGAGCATTACACAGGGACCATGTATTCTTTGTTATAAACGGTAATAAAGCCAAATAAATTCAGTTATACCCTTGCAGCACAATGGACAAGACTATGAGGTCACTTCATCCCATTGAAGTTAATAGGATAGATTAATTAATAGGGAAGCAGACCTGCTCTGTGATAGTACATGGTGCTTCGGGGGGGGGGGGCATTTTCTGAAGGCCGGAATCTTATTTTGAGACCATACCTGATTGTGAAGAAATCAGGAAATGGCACACGTAACCAAATGGTTAGGAACGGTGGATCACCCAATAGCCTCAGGAGTGAATGGTGTGCTATCTTCGAGGATAACCTTGCTGCTTATCATGCATTCACTCTTTCAGAAGAAATGGAAAGTGCACAAGAAGAGTGTCTGGGTTAGCTCAGCACAGTGCAGGAGCAAAAAGACCAGATAGGAGCAAAGCAGCTGTGAGGTCATCTTCAAAGTCCTACCCATTTACATGATTCCAGTAAGCCTAGTTTGGCTTGCTGTGCCGTGCAAACCAGGCCACACTCTGCCTGAAAAACAAATGCTTTGAGATCCAATGAATATATGTCAAAACCACTTAGACTACACCTGAGAAAGTCTGTCTCCACATCTTACTTTCTTCTATTTTTATTTGAACTGCTGCAAAGTCTTCGCAGTTCAATTTTTCAATATTGCAAGAAATATTTTTCTTCTATTATATTATTATTATTATTATTATTATTATTATTATTATTAATTTGCTGTCCACTTCCTGCAAAGTTCTGATT
Source organism: Podarcis raffonei (assembly GCF_027172205.1). Taxonomy (NCBI): domain Eukaryota; kingdom Metazoa; phylum Chordata; class Lepidosauria; order Squamata; family Lacertidae; genus Podarcis; species Podarcis raffonei. The sequence goes on from NC_070602.1 coordinate 109,823,383, forward strand.
TATTTCAGGGGAGGGGGAACCTCCAGATGCTGAACCACAACCCTCAGCATCCCTCATCATTGACTATAGTGTTGGGGGCTTATGGGAGCCGGAGTTTAGTAGCATGGTTTACTCTTTGTCTCTTTTCTCAGTTGATCAATTCTCTTCTCTCTAGTTAGCCTTTTTTTCAGCTTCATCCTATCCTTCAGTGATAGCCAATGTGGTACCCTCCAGAAGTTGTTGGACTCCATTCCCATCAGCCCCATCCAGCATGGCAAATGGTCAGGGATAATGGGAACTGTAGTCCAACAACCTGCCTGTCTGATTTCAGTTGGGAGGAAGTGTCCCAGAAAGTATACATGACTCAGGATGGATAATTTTTGTACAAATATAATACGTTTCTCTCATAGGTAGAACATGAGCTTCCTCTGTTCAGGTTGGTCCTTTTGTCTTGGGAGAAGTTTCCCCTTTTTAGCCCTTTCTTCCTTATCTTTTCTTCTTTCTCTTTATTCGCCCTCTTATCATCTTCACACACAGCCTCTCCAGACAGGTGTTTTATTGCGGGTGTCTTCAGCAGCATGGTGTTGACAACAATCACAGTGCCTTAGTGGTGGATTAATTCTGATTCAGCTTGTTCTGCGATGCTTTCCCCAGTGCCAAAATCACATTATTGCTGCCTGGAGAGGCTACAGCACAGCCAAAGCGAGGCAAAAACAAGCCCCTGGAACATTTGCGGTATAAAAAGTTATGGAGATTCATCAGGAAGTTACAGGGTGTGCACTGACTGGAAAGGAAGCCATGTGACCGCCCCCAACATTTTCTCAGGTGCAAGCAGCCTCGATAGCAGGATTGCCCTTGAAGCAACATGAACACAAATCATGAGTCCACACTAAAAAACTGATGGCTGAAGGGTCACTAATATCTCCTTTGAGCTGCTGCTTCTCTTCTGCCTATTTCTGTCCCTGTTGTTTACACCACTCCCTCTCCTTGTTGATTTTTAGATGGTCTCTGTGAATGTGGCTCCCCTCTCCCAAGGTTTTAACCTCTGATCTCTTCTTTTCCTTCTTCTCCCTGTCCCCCTTCCATCTCATTTCCCTGCTCCTCCCCTTGTTGCATTTTTCTGTTAAGGTCGCAGAGCCCGTAGGCAGAGTTTCTTCTTTTAAAACTTAATTATGGCGCAGCACCTCAGATCTCTGAGGCGTTTCATAAATAATAAACCCAGATTGATATTGTTGTTTCTAGAAGAGAGCCTGTTATTGGATCGCTATTAAAGGCAATAAAATGCAAATTTAATAGAAGTAAGGAGCACACTGACAAACATCATTTGAAGAAAGTTATTTTGGTCTAGTCTCACCTGTGGCTGAGCATGCCTGTCAACATGATTGCTTCCTCTCTGATCTCCCATCTCTTGCGCTAAAAAGGGAGATTGTTTAACACCTGTACAAAGATGTGCTCAGGAATGAAAATGTGCTAGATCCTCGCGGGGTGAAGTTTTGGCTGGGGATTTCAATTTGATGGGGGAAGCTTGTTTTTTTTCACATTGCACCTCGGCCACTCAACTCTCTCTCTCTCTCTCTCTCTCTCTCTCTCTCTCTCTCTCTCTCTCTCTCCCTTTCTTCCCAGATCAAAATACTAGCCAATTATTTTGAATTTCACTCCTGCCTCTTCTTTGCACCTCTTCTCATCAACGGAATAGCACGTTTCATACATCTTACATTTGCATAGCGATGGTGTAGATAATCTAGGACAAACATACCTGGGTTGGGTGCTTCAATCCCACCTCTTTCCATACAGGTACATTGGATAAAGGCTAATGCCTCATTAGGACCTGTGCTGCTTCAGCTCCCTGTCCTATAGCCTTCCTGCTTCCCCTGCCAAAGTTTTGGAGGGTTTAGCTTTGCAGTTTCCTTTCACTAGCAAATGGTCTATAAGTGGGATGATTTACCTGGTACCTTCCAGATGTTTTGGATTCCAACTCCCACCAGCCTACATGGGTCAAGAGTCAAGGATAGAATGGTAATGGATAGAATTGTAGAGTTGGAAAGGATCTCCAGGGGTCCTTACCTCTGAAGCAGCAGAAAACAAGCTTGCTCCATCTTCCAAGATTATTGTAGGTTGTGGGAGTTGTGGTCCATGTCAGCTGCCCCTGAACTCCATCATGTTCTCAATCTGCCAGGGATACTCATTCCTCACTCTCCTGCCTAGTTCTTGGTGCAGTCCAGTGGGCTGAAGACTGGAAGTGAATCCTTGAAAGTTGGATTCAAATTCCAGTTCACTTAAGTAGTCATTGGGCATTGTTCTCCATTCTAGTCTATAGCTTGGTTTATTTACACGTTTGGCACTGATTTTATTGGATCCAGACTGCAGCTTACCTGGAAGTAAGCCTCATGGGGTTCAGCGGGTATTATTTCACAAGTGAGTATCAAAAAAGTTGCATAAGGTTTTTATAAATGACTTTGATGATGCCTCGGAAAGGATGCCAGTCAGATTCACAGATGGCATGAAGCTGGGAAGAATAGCTAACACCATCACCGAAGACACGATCAAAACCATCTTGACAGGTTGGAGCACTGAACCGCACCAACAAGATAAAATTAAAGAGAGATAAATGTAAAATCCTGTACTGAGGCACCCCATAGTGTGTGTGTGTGTGTGTGTGTGTGTGTGTGTGTGTGTGTTTCAGTGGATGGTGAAGCATATGAAAAGGATATAGGCATCTCAGTTGATCATACGCCCAGCATGAGCCAATAGTGCATTGCAGCTGCTAAAAAGCTAACTCAGTTCTAGGCTGCATTGTGTCCAGATTTAAAGGAATCCTAGGAAGCTGCCTTATGCTGAATCAGACCAACGGCCCATCTAGCTCAGAATTGTCTACACTGACTGGCAGCAGCTGTCCAGGATTTCTGGCAAGGCAAGGGATTTGCCTGCAGAGCTAGTGCTCTAACCCACAGCCTCTCTGTAAATCATGGGAAGTAATACATCCACTCTTATTTTGCACAGTCTCTGTTGTGCACCCCATGATCCCAACTGGCTGGAGTGGCAGCTGCTGTTAGATTAGCTATCAGAGGAGGAGGATGGCATGGAGGGTGCCCTTGGCAGGGGTTGGCCCAGGAGGGCGGACAGAGGCTTCACCCATTTGCCTGTAGAGGTTGGGGAGGCAGTGCCACTGGCAACTTCTCCTGCTCCATCCTTAGCAATGGACAAGAGCCTCAGCCAGGAGAGGAGAGTGGACAAGCTGGAGCAGGAGGATCCCATGGGACTGACCTCCACCTGTAAGGCAAGGAGTGTCCAGAGTGAGGATTTGACTCTTTAGTGTCAAAAGTACACTTAACAAATTAGGAAAAGGCATGTCCACCAGTTCTTTGTTTCTCAGCTACTCCTGGGTGTACACCCGATGAGGCAGTTGCCACAACAGAGAAGGCCCCCCCACCTCTGACCTCTCTGCCATAGCTGTCAACCTTCCCTTTTTTTTGGCGGGAAATTCCCTTATTCCAATGCTGTTTCCCGCTGCTATCCAAGATTGTTAGATATCCCATAGACTGTCACTGGAACAGGTGAGGCTGCTGTTCCCTTATTTTTGAGGCTGCTGGTCCCTTATTTTCAAATCTGAAAGTTGACAGCTATGCTCTCCATTCTGCACAGAAGCAGGCAGAGGGCCTACCTGTTTGTGACCTGTTTCTGCTTCTCCCACTTCAATCCTATCCTGGTCCTGGGAGAAGGTGGAGCAGGAGAGGTGGGAGCAGGAGGAAGAGGAGAAGGTGGTGTGGGAGCCCTTGCCTTTGCACTAGCCTGACTGATCTCTCTCTCTCTTCTCCTGCCCCTGTTCTTCAATCCAATCCTGCAGCTTCTCTTGCCTCTGACTCTCATCTCACAGCTGCTACAGGTTCCTCCAGATCACTGATCCCTTCTCCCAAGTCAGTCTCCAAACCCCCTCCCTCCCTGCTCAGGACCCAGCCACCATTCCCCAGTGACCAGTCATCCCTGACACCACACCACCCGCAAGAATGTCCCACCAGCTCCACATTTGGAAACAGACCTACGCCCCTTAGTCAGAATGTTCTTTGGCAACACAGCAATGCACCTATCGGGTAGCAGGGAGCTTGGGCAAGCGGTCACTTGAAATATTTTTCTGTAGATGCTCAGAGGGAAGTGGTGCCCAGAATAAGTACACCAGAGTATCAACAATTTGGCAATAACTTTAGGAAAAGGGATGCTGCCTTGTTATCCACTTGTATTTCTCGTTCCCTAGGACCAACGCGCAGCAACTTTCTGAACCGGAACAGTCTAGCATTTCTCATGAATACCTTACCGTTCCTTTGTTCCCAACAAAATTCCACACAAGGCTATTTATATGCATTATGTATAGTAATTCTTCCTTGCTGGAAAGAAGTAATAATTCACGATGGGGATATAGTATTATAGTTGAGTAGGCACACAGGCTTTCAATCTTTCCAAATCACAATGCACGACTGATCAACACGCTCGAGGTCCCCCACCCCATCCCCCAAAATATACCCCCACCCCACTAGGAATTGTATAAAATAGAATGCCAGAGTAAAGCAGGAGAGAAGCATTGTGTCAACTCTTTTATGCAAAGAGATATCTGCCTGCGGTTTATAATTTTAAATCCTCAAAGGCTACTACTAAGCAGCCTGCATTATTATGTAGCTAAAACAGGGGGGAGAAGGTTTCCGCTGTCAGATATGGTGCAAGTTAGTGTCCACCAGGGCCTGCAGGAAGATTAGGGCAGTCGCATTGTGGGGGCCATTTGCTTGGAAATGAGGGGTATAATTAATTAACTGGTGGATAGAGACACTGCAAAGAACAAGGGTGTGTGAAAAGTTGCATGCATGGAAGACAGCTTGCACAACTGATCTTTGTTTTCTTTCCCTCCCCACTCCTTGTTCTTGCAGCCCCCTATATCCTACTAGCCACAGGTGAATCCGTCAACTTTGGTTTCTCTCAGTTTTCTCAGTTTTCTAGGCTTGGGTTCATTTCTCCACACTGCCACATCTATCTGCATTTTTATAAAACAAAAAAACTCATGAAAATTCATACACATTTTAGTGCAAATTTCTCCTTGTGTACACACGTTTCTATGCAACTTTGCCCAATACTCACTTTTCCTGCAAAGCAATTTCCACTAATACAATGCATGGTGCATGTTATTTCACACACACATACACACTTTTTCACAGTTTACCCCTGTGTGTACATTTTTGCACCCATTACTTGGCTGGGGAATGACAATACACATATTGTTTTACGTATTGTTTTTAGAAGTGCAGCTTAGGTTTGGTTTGCCTGTGTATTTGAATTGAATCTAATTTCTCTCCCATCGCTAATTCCATTTCACATCCCTCTCCGGGTGGTTAAGAAGGCCTGAAGGCTACTATTTGCAGAGGAATTACCTGTAAATTGTGGGGGGGGGGAGATCCAGTGGCCGTTCTGGTGGTTCAAGATCCTTCTGCTTGATTTCTGGTGTTTTCCCCTCCCCCCCCCTTTCCCATTTATGGCTCCCATTGTTTGGGCAGCTGATCAGGGTGTGTGCAAAATATTGGTTGCACAGTTGACATTCTGCTGATGCAACCACTGGGTCTTTTTTCCAGCATTTGCACAAAAATACAACAGTATCAGTGAGAAAGCCCCAACTTGCCCTGGACAAAGCCAAGACTCCTTACAGCAGTTGTAAAGATGGCGCAACTTTCTTTTCCATGGCACAACAGACTCATCGTTGCCATTGGCCTCACTCTATGGGGCCTCATTTACACCTTGATTTCAGCTATGATATAAACATGGCATGCTTCCAAACTAATCATGTACCATATTAAGCAATCTATCGTCTCCTAACAAAGAATTTATGGCCCTTTAGTTCTTTTAACCGCTCCAGTCGTTTTTTTGTCAATTATTCATTTAAAGCTTGGCTGCACAAGGAGTGGACCGAGGCCGTTTTACAGTCTATTACAAGGCAGACCACAAACTTTTGTGAACTTCTTACTTATCCAAACCAAATTCTAGTACTTTAAGAAAAAGAAGACCCCCTTCCTCTCTTCCCTTTGTCACCGCAGTCCTGGTGGGAAAAATATAGATATAAAGAATTCCCTGGGATCGATTGCTAAGCCATTCTGAGAATTGTAGCTGTGTGAGGGGCAGCAGTGCCTTGCAAAGGACTCTGGAAGCCCAGGGAAACCCAACCCAAGGCCCACAACCCAAGAGCCTTCCAAAAGCTGGAGACAGCATTGTATCAGGAGAAAGCAGATACTAGGCGAATAGAGAATTCTAACTCAACAAAGCATATATTGTAACCATGGCAATGGTGCAGGCATAGCATATTTTCAGTTATCAGGAGGTTTTTGGTGGAACTGAACTGTTCAGCCAAATATTCCAGGGAAAGGGTATTGTTTTGATGGTGGTAGTGAGTTTAGCTATTCTCTTGCACGTTCAGTTATCACCAACAGCACGTTCAGAATACAAGCATCATAGGAAGATGGGTAGCTGCCTTATACTGAGCCGGACCATTGTTCCATTCAATACTGTCTACACTAACGGCTAGTGATTGAGCCTGGGACTTTCTGCATGCAGAGCTGGTACTTTGCAACTGCGCTTTGGCCCTTACCCAAATTACAAGCTTCCGCCAGAGGTTTCAGAATCTAAATAAGAGTCAAAATTCAAAACCCACATCTGTTTTCCATTATTTGATATGCATGACTGACTGTAGTTTATTTACACTGTCAGCATACCTGAATGGTCATTCCAGACAAATATAGTGAACATTTGAAAAATCTAAGTTCAAGTCAAATTTTTGTGTATATGCTCAAAAAAAGGTGAAATATATACCTATTTCCAGACACTCACAAAAATTAATCCGAAATCCTTTTGAGTGGAGGGGGACCTTGCATTTTATTATGACGGCAAGTATTTTGATTGTCCTTATATTTACTTTTTTTGCATTATCAAAATCTTAAGATTAAAGTCCCATCTCAGTCCCCTTTTAATTTTTAATGAGAATGGAGCTGGGCTGTTTCTCATCAGCGGAGATGTTGCAATATCAATTTATTACTTTGCTTCATATGCCAAGGATTATCGTCAGGTTTCCTTTACAAAGCAAAAGGCTCATAACTGAGAAATGAATTATAAATCAGATCTGCCATAAGAGAGAGCTAAAACCCTTTAGAATATATTCTGCTTTTGTCTGGGTTTCCATTAGATGATCATAAACTAAATATGCCATTTTTTAAAATCTTTGTGTCCACATGAGGGACTAATCATAAGAATGGGTACATTTTGTGGGAATGTGTCCTGGCCTACCACACCTGAGGAAGGCCTACGTCTGATAGTTAAGTCTTTATTGACAAAAAAAGCTACTGACCCATCTGTTGGCAGAACAGCCTTTTATTTTCAGCCACATCCTAGATGCTGTCCTCCTCCTCAGACTGCCCTGACTCTTCCTCCTCCCCCTACACTGGCTCCTGCCTCATGGGTGGCACCAAACTCTAATCGCTGGTCTCCTCTCCTCTCCTGGGTCACTCCCCTGGTCCCCTGCCTTTGCCCCACACTTTTCGGAACCCTTCCGGTCCCTGCCAATGTAGTAGTTAGCGTTTCTTATAGAAAAGCTATATTAAAAACACTAATAGAGCTTGGGGGTCACCAAAATTTGATTAGCCATTAATAACTCTACCTCCAACAAACTGCAGACAAGAAATACAGATATAGCTACAAAGTTGGGCAGCATCCATCCGTCGCTGTCTGTCGTTAGCAGCAGCAAAGTGCACAAGTTGGGAGATTCTGCCCAGATGGCAGTATCTCCCTCCTGACCTTGCTGGTGTGGTCCAAAGGAAGGCCGAGCAATAAATATGGCACCAGCTTGGCTTCAAGAGTTGCCGGAAGGAGGCGTACAAAGCACTATCCAACCATCTTAGGGACTGCACTCCAAATTTGTGTAGGGTTTAGCCTTTTCTTCTCCTGAAGATATCCTGCAAAGCAGTGGAGGTTTAGGATCAGAGTTTTCCTTCTCCTAGATGGGCTACCTTCCCAGGTTGACGAGACCCACCAGCCTCTCACTTTCCTCTAGAGCAGTGTTTCTTAAACTGTGGGTCCCTGGATGTTGTTGGACTACAACTCCCATCATTCCTAGCCAGAATGACCAGTGGTCAGGGATGATGGGAGTTGTAGTCCAACAACATCTGGGGACCCACAGGTTGAGAACTGCTGCTCTAGAGCACGTGCAGAAACCAACTTCTTGACCGTTGAACCCACTCTTGCGCTCTCATCTGCTCAATCTGCCAAAGCCTGTCTTTGCATGCAGAGGAAGTTCCTAATTCACTGAGGGTTTGAGACCCATCAGCTACCCTCACCTGATTTTGCCAGGCAGTCAAAGCCATTTCTCAGAGTGTGGCTGCTGTCGCATGCTGACAGCTTCTAGGAGCCACAGGTGAGAGCTGAGTGCAGGGTGGGGACCAAAAGTGGACAAACTACCCAAAAAGTGTGCAACATGTCCCTTACCCTTCCCCTAACACCCCATACACCCTTAACTACAAATAAATCCACACCTATTTTAGGAGCTACTCCTTGGTTGGATCAATCTGTGTAACATGTGGTGCAGCGATAAAACAGCTAGCATAATCACAAGGCTAAGCAGGTTCCAGTATGGTTTCAAGTTGGATGGGGGACTTTGTGTTCAGATTCCTGCATTGCAAGTGGTCAAACTAGATGGTCCTTGGGGACTCTTCCAGTTCTACAATTCTACATAAGAAAAAAGCAACACCACATATGAATATATACATCAAGCAAACATAAAGATTCTTTATATAATAATAATAATAATAATAATAATTTATTTATACCCTCCCCAGCCAGAGCCAGGCTCAGGGCAGCTAACACCAGGAAAATTACAGTAAAAACATAATAGGGGGGGGAAACCAATTTAAAATACAGGTTAAAATGCAATTTAAAATGCAGCCTCATTTTAAAAGTAGCCCATAGATCAAAACCATAAGGGGAGGGAAACATAAGGGTCACAATGAGTCCAAACCAAAGGTCAGGCGGAACAGTTCTGTCTTGCAGGCCCTACGGAAAGATGTCAAATCCCACAGGGCCCTGGTCTCTTGTGACAGAGTGTTCCACCAAGTCGGGGCCAGTACTGAAAAGGCTCTGGCCCTAGTTGAGACCAATCTAACCACCTTGCGACTTGGGACCTCCAAGGTGTTGTCATTTGTGGACCTTAAGGTCCTCCGTGGGGCATACCGGGAGACGCGGTCCCATAGGTACGAGGGTCCTAGGCTGCATAGAGCTTTAAAGGTCAAAACCAGCACCTTAAACCTGACCCTGTACTCCACCGGGAGCCACAGCAGCTGGTAAAGCACTGGATTAATGTGATCCCGCAGTAAGAACCCCGTAAAGAGCCTCGCCGCAGCATTCTGCACCCGCTGGAGTTTCTGGGTCAGCTTCAAGGGCAGCCCGGCGTAGAGCAAGTTACAATAATCAAGCCTGGAGGTGACTGTTGCATGGATCACTGTGGCCAGATCAGGGCCAGATCCTTCCTTCCTTCCTTCCTCATCCTAGGCACAACCCAGAGCTCTGCGGAGGTCTGATCTGCATACAAAATTCTGCCAGTGAAGGAACTACCCAGGGATAGCCAACATGGTACCCTATAGGTGCTGCTAGACTACAACTTCCAACAATCCTGACTATTCGCTTTGCTAGCTAGGGCTGGGAGCTAGGAGCTAGTGTCCAATGACCTCTGTACTATCCTGTAGTCTTTGCCCCAGGAGCACCATGCAGAATTTCTAACATGCCAAGAAGGAAATGGTCCAACTTTTCGACAAGAATAGGACATTTCCCTGTGCTAAATGTAGTCTGAGCATGCACTGGAAACCCTTCCATTTATGCTGGAGCATGGTGGCTACCTGATTTGAAACAGAATGAAAATAGTTTCCATTCCACTTAGGCCACCCTGTGTAGGTTACACTCCAGGATAAGTGTCATTTCCCATATATTAGTTATCAGATTAGAAAGATTTAAGGACATAGAGATAGGTTTTGGATGGGGGGGGAGAATCCATGTCTGGCTGTGAAGCTGAATGGGGGGCGAAGACCCATTTGCTGCTCATATCCACACCTACTCCTTAAACATGAATGTTAACAGAAGACTTAACAGCAAGGAAGATGTAGCTCATCAGTCAAAGTCACTGGAACCACAATTATGCGTTTTGCTTGCTAACTGAACTTCCAGGACTTGACATATGAAATATCCTGTTGGAAATGTGAACAGAAAACAGTGCTTAGCTTCATATTCTAAATATAGCAAGCAGATAAACACTGATTTTGCCTAATTGTTAAAGAAACTGCAGTAAAAAATTAATGATTAACTGAATGCAATGTAGCAAGAGCAATGTAAAGTAGGTTAATCGTCTCCAAGCTCATGCCTGCAATCTTAGCCTCTGGCCTTTTCCCTGAGGTATAAACATGATTTGAATTTCACAAAAGAGATTAACAAAACATAGTTTCCCCTTTTTTCTGTTTAATAAGGATTTGGGCTCGAAAGATGCCAACTTCAGAATTTGCCCTGAATTTCTTATGTAATTGCACTCCTGTCGTTACAAAGTTACTAAAGTAGATATGGATAAATAGATATTTATAAACTGTTTTTTTTCCCAAGTAGCGGTCACAAAGAGCATAAAACCAATGTTGAACAGTAAATACAACTAACAAGTATAAGAAAAAAAATCATCCAAAGTTTCATCATTGTCTCAGAGCAAACGTTTCAAAGTTCAGGAGCCGCTTCCATAAAGGCCTAGTTTCTAGCTGAGCCATGCTAGCAAGCCAGATCTCAATTATAGAATCAAGTGGTATATAAATTTTGTTAAATAAATTCAAATAAAGGACCATTCCTAGAAACAAAGAACAGGGGGCAAGCCTTGCCATGAGCGACATATTCGGGTTTTGCTAAGTGTTCAGAGGAGAGTCTCTATTGGATTCCCTTGAAATGTTTAGGGTTTGTACCTGGCTTCAGACTGCCTTTATAAAATAGTGTTATCAAGAAGGAAGGCAAAATTGAGAGGACGAGTTTAATGGAAGCTTTTGTTTAGTTTTTCTCATTTTTCTATTACTCATCTCCTTGGTGATTTGATGAAGGCAAAACCTCATTTTAACAATTCTTAGCAAGGAGCTTAGAAGGAGGAGTGGAAGTTTTGCAGGGAATAATGGGCTATATTAAATTTAATTGATCTAGGAAATTGATGCCAGCGGGAAGAATGGACTATTTTCGAGGTGACCTCAGAAGACCAAGTTTTAGCTCCATACTGAAAAGCGGGATGAAGGTTTAATATTCAGCTCGCTTTCCTCCCCTACATATTTTATACTTTGAAAAATCTAATTACTGAGCTGTATTGCTAACTCATTGTGTAACGCCACATCATAAAGAGGAGGGGGGAATTGATCCAGAGAAGTGAGATCTTTTTAGCTGGCTCAAACTGGGAAAACAACCAACTTTGCTTAATTTCATAAAATTGCTATGTGTGTGTATGTATGTGTATATATATATATATATATATATATATATATATATATATATATATATATTTCATTTCATTTTGGCATTTCTCATGTGCTTGCTCAATACTGGTAACTTCAAAGCCAGGTTTGTTGTATTTCTACATGACATCTTTTGAAGATCATTCTTCCTTGCCCCCTACTGAAAAGTTCTTTTGATTCAACAGTGAATACTAAGTCATGATGAACAGCTCACCCAATGTCCTTGATATGGCACACGGTAGTAACAACCGGACTGTAACCTCCGTATTGTTTTCCTCTTGGAAAAGCAGAGGGAATAGAGATGCATGGTGTGGGATTTCATGACCTTTATGACCAGGTACTCTGTGATACCTTCCGTTTCTTAGTAAAAGGTAACAGTGATGAAAGCACTGGGAAGGTAAAGAATGGAAGAAATAGCCTACATCTTTTTCTAAGCGGTTCTCTCTACTAGGGAGACCATTTTGCACTGTTTGATGTTTAGCATTCAGGTGGTTGTGATACCTCTCGGTACCTTTCTCTCAGCCTTTTGCATAATGTAGCACCCCGTCTTCTGTTCCGTTACCTGCATAATCAAAGGTAGCTTTAGCTTTGAAGGTGTAAGTCAAAAATTCATGCCTGACCCCATGTTCCCATCCAGTCTTTCTCATTTGTCCTACACAAATTTTGCTTTCACCTTTCTGAAACAGATGTTCCTGGCTCCGGCCATACTGCGGCTTCCACATCCCAGCTACCACCACAATCTTTTCTATGCTGGTGGTGCCAAATTAAACACAATGCTCATGTATACAGTGGGCAAGATTCAACAAACAAGCCCCACCAGCAGAAGCAAGAACGAAGACTTCCACAAGTGCAGTCCTGCTGCCTCCACACATTCACTCAGGAGGTTGAGAAAATCTCAGAGAGGTGAGAGGGCAGCAGACTGTGATACCATGCAATCAAAAATGCATGCTGTGATGGTGCAATCAGCTTAATACAACGTTGATTCCCTCCCAGTACCTTTAAAATGGCTGTTGCACAGAGAGGAACAGCGCCTTCAAGGGTGTCGACATGTTTGTTTCTGCCCTGTTCTGGGCCTCACATAGGAGCCCATAGACAAGGGTGGTTGGTTGCTACAGCACCATGGAGAGCTCCTAGTGAGCAACTTGTGGGGAATCATGTGGCATCTGGTTCAGTGAGCTTCTGCCATAGGTTCCCCTGATCTCCAACAGAGGAGATCAGGAATGGAGTCTGGCTCCTTAACTGATGGCACTATAGGCTTTGACTCAGTGTCCCCTGCTAGACTCTGAAGTCATTTGAGTTTCTGTTAGTTTCCATAAACTAACATCCATTAGTTTCCATGCATCCTAACATTGGGAGAATCAAAAAGAAATGGAGAGGCATGAAGAAGGGAATTCTGAACCCCCAAATCTGTTTTGAAACCATTTTCACTTAAAGACATTTGTATGGTTGTATAACTCCTTGTGTTATTTTTTCAAAATTTGGTACGATCAACCTGCAGAATTTCAACTTTGAAAGCTGGACAGTTGAACTCCTGCAAATTAATTGCACGCAAGCTGGAGATCTTAAAAGCTCCTTTTGTGCTGGGTTTTCCTGGTGCAGAAAGAGCATGTAAGCTTTCAAGCTTGCTTCCTAGGCCTTGGGAGGCTTTTGTGGGAACTTGGATGGCCCCACAAGATCTCACAAGAGTGTCCCAGAACCCAGTAAGCAAGGTGGACAGCTTAAAAAGCCTCTTCCTTTACTTGGATGGTAGGGATAATTGTAGAGGACAGTTCCAATGGGGACAGTTCAGGTGTATACCTTTGGGGACATGTGTGCCATACCCGAAACATAACCTCTGCTCAAGATGCAATTGTACGGTACATCTAAATGTTTTCTGTTTTACAGATCGTTGGGGTTTCAAAAAATGTAGCCACCTTCTTTCTTTCCTTCCTTCCTTCCTTTTTTGCCTGCTCCAAAATGTTTTGCCATTTCATAAGTATTTGAATAACTTCCACCAGAGAAATTTCATATTCTGATTTAAAGTGCATTCACTCATTTTACGATTCAGGCATAAAACATTTAGGCACTTTCTACAGCAAATGCAATAGCTGTCCTGAAAGCTTGTCAGGTGGTGACTCACTTATACATGGCCACAATGAATAAGGGCCTAGGACCTGCCATCGCTTTTCATTCAGGTCACCACGCAATCTTGGTACCCCATTACTGATGGTTTTCTAGTTCATTAATCACCTCATTATTCTTTGTTTTTGTTGTTCATTTCCTAGGTAGACTGTTAACATTCCAAAGGTTTTCAGATATATAATGCATATTTCAGACATATGCCTCCAGCTGACTTAATTTTCACACCTGTAATTTGGAAAATGTTAATACTTTTTCCCCCTTTGCAAAGAGAAAAGATGTGAATGTCAAATATTCTCTAGAGCCAGCACAGGCTTCCCTTTGGCTGATTCTGTCCTTTTTTCAACTTTTGCTTTTCTAAAGAGTTTCTCTGAGGGAGGTAAAATGGAACAAGGTGGGCTCTGAGATTTATGAATAATAAAAAGCAAAGAGCTGCATTTTAAGTGCACACATATCACTTTTGACAGATTTTTTTCACTATTAACTATTTGCATAACGTTTCTATGGGCTTCTCACGGTGATTAAGCTTCACTCTGGCATATGAGGAATGCCTTTCTGTGTAAAGCTTCCCTTAAACAATATCTGAGGAGGAATTCAATGCAGCAATAAGGAGATGGTTCCATCAGTGCAAGCATTTCTCCTTGCCCTATAGAGCACTTGTCCCTCTCCCCGCCATGCTATTCTAGAGGGTCTCCTGACACATTGTGCTAGCAAAAGTCCTTGCATTGACTTCCACTAGCAGCTCCTGTGGCTGAATCTAGCCCTTCATTGTTTTGAACGAGGTCTGATGATACAACTTCCCAGAATTCCTCAGCCCATTGCAAGTGATTGGATTGTTGAAGGCAATTTTTTGTACAACCCCACCCCTCCGGAAAAAAACAAAACACCAATGCTGGCAGTAGTGGGTGAAAGTGTGAAAAGGGCCTTCTAAAAACCCACCTCAAATATGGTTTTAGACTTCTTTTTAAAAATTGCTTACCACGTCATGCCTAAACTATGACTGCATTAAAAATCAATGGAACAGAAATTTCATGAACAGAGGGAAGGGGGGATTTCAGAACTGGGACCCTAGAATTTTTGAATGGTTTTTGTCAGTATAGGCCACTTACGGCGGTGGTAGAAATAATTCCAGGAGTGGGGAATTGTCATGACCCTTGAATCCAGCAGCAATGCAGACACCGAATCGGAGGGTGCAGAGGCACCAGATAGGGAGCTGGGTCAAGTTCAGCCCCTAGAAGAACCTCCCAGAATCACTGGCGCCTGTAGGGCTAGAGCAGGGTTTCCCAAACTGTTTTGGACTACAGTTCCCATCATCCCTGACCACTGGTCCTGCTAGCTAGGGATGATGGGAGTTGTGGCCCAAATTTGGGAAACCCTTGGGCTAGAGCCTGGACCTTCACAGGACCAGATGCCTCCCACTGCATGTCACCAATTTAGTGGCTCATGGAGCACACTGGGATGGAGGCAATGAAAGAGAGGAGGGGTTCCTGTCTACAGGCCAGAGGACTGGCCCTTTAAAGCTCTGAAGTTCTCTACAAGAGGGTGAAGCCTAGAAAAGATAGTCTGGAGACAGAGACTTAAAAGGGCACAGTCTGCTCCCAACTTTTGCCAGAGTAAGTTGCTTATTTAGAGTTATCCATGGTCCAGCAACTTCTGCCTTGCCACTCTGCTGACTCTGTGAGATCCAACATTGAACCAAAACACAACAGGGACATTGGAATGGTAGCTGCCGGTTGTTCATTGCAAATAAATTCAGATGCCACCACAAACAACTGCAAAACTATTTAAAAAAACAAAAAACACTTCAGCAATCGAAGAACAGGAGATCACTGTTCTCTTCCCACCCTCGTTGAAACCATTTTTAAAAAGTCTGAATCCTGTTTCTAAAATCTCCCAGTTCAAGGGTTTCAAATAACACACACAATGCTGGAAGTTTGGTTCTGGAAGTTTTCTGTTCACTCCGAGTGTGGGTATAACACAGCTATAATTATCATCAAATTTTGCCTACGGCAAGATTTGAAGTGAGCTATTGAAGAGTCATAGTCAAGCTAAACATCTGTAGGAATTGGGAGGTAAAGTAAAATTATTCTGAGATTTGTGGAATTTTTTCCGGGGCTTTTTGTGTGTCTATAGAAATTTTACTTAGTGGTAAAAAAAATTTGGGGGGGGGGGAATTCCCCTGCTCAGGGGAAATGTGGAAGGTTGTTAAAATAATTTTGATAAGTAATGGGGTGAGGAAAAGAGCTTACACATCTAACTGATAGCTAATTTGCATGTTTACATGCATCACTAGATACTTCAGCTTTCACTCCAGGAATTATCTCTGGATGACTACCAGATTAACAGGTGAAGTGCCACTACTGAAAAGTATTAAGTTTGACAGAAGCCAGGTGATGTGAAAGCTTTGACTGAGGTGTTTGATCTGCGGCAACCGTTTTATGTTTGGAAGTATGAGATTTCATTTCAGACATAGCCATATAAAAGGCACGGGTTAAGATTTTTTAAAAAAATATAAATAAATAAAAGCACACACATTGGGAAACATTTCTTTCTAAGTCCTATCCTAATTCAGTGAAATGGCTTGTGATTTTGTCCCCCAAATCAGCCTTCCCCTAACTTCGTATCCTCCAGATGATGACTGGCAATGTTGGCTAGAGCTGGTGAGAGCTGGTGGCCGAAATGTCTAGAACACACCAGGATGGGGAAGGCTGCCCTTTGCTTTTGTTGTTGTGTTTCTAATAATCCTAAACTGATGGGTTCCATAGTTCTGCCCACAATATGCTGTGCTTTTCCCTTGTGGTCTGTCAACCTCTCGGGCAATGACTGCAACAAAATTGCTCACCACTTTCAGCCCAGTGTTTCCCACAGCTTCTCTAATTCTGACAAATTGCAGTTATTATATTCCTTTTTTTTTTTTTAAATAGATTTTTATTGGTTTTTTCCACACATAATACAAGACAATACAACACAATACGAGACATACAAACATATAAACACGTATAATTTCTTAACCTTTCATTTCTTAAGCCTTCTTTCAGCGACTTCCCCATACCTCCCCTTTCTGCATCCCTGTTATCAATTTTTTCAGCATCCCCTAATTTCAATATAATACTTTCTTTCGATCTTATTTCTCATATCCAATTACTAATTACTGCAATTCTTTTTTGCATTACCCAAGACATTTTAGCATTCATTAATTTTACAACAGTTCTTGAGATAAATTTTAAACTTCTTCCAATCTTCTTCCACCGTCTCTTTCCCTTGGTCACGGATTCTGCCGGTCATCTCAGCTAGTCCCATATAGTCTATTACCTTAGTCTGCCATTCTTCCAGTGTGGGTAGTTCTTGTGTCTTCCAATACTTCGCTAATAGTACTCTTGCTGCTGTTGTGGCGTACATAAAAAACGTCCTATCTTTCCTTGACACCAATTGGCCTACCATGCCCAGGAGAAAGGCTTCTGGTTTCTTCACAAACGTGCATTTAAGCACCTTTTTCATTTCATTATAAATCATTTCCCAGAATACCTTGATCCTTGGGCACGTCCACCAAAGGTGGTAGAAAGTACCTTCAGTTTCCTTACATTTCCAGCATTTATTATCGGGCATGTGATAAATTTTTGCAAGCTTGACTGGGGTCATGTACCACCTGTAAATCATTTTCATAATGTTCTCTCTCAAGGCATTACATGCCGTAAACTTTATACCGGTGGTCCATAACTGTTCCCAGTCAGCAAACATAATGTTATGACCAATATCTTGCGCCCATTTAATCATAGCTGATTTAACCGTCTCATCCTGTGTATTCCATTTCAACAGCAGGTTATACATTCTTGACAAGTTCTTAGTGTTGGGTTCCAATAGCTCTGATTCTAATTTTGACCTCTCCACCTGGAAGCCAATTTTCCTGTCCTGTTTGAAGACTTCATTTATCTGATAATAATGAAGCCAGTCTCTTACTTTTGACTTCAGTTTCTCATAGCTCTGCAATTTCACTTTTCCCTCCTCCTGTTCTATAATTTCCCAATACTTTGGCCATTTGGATTCCATATTAAGTTTTTTCACTTCCTTAGCCTCCATTGGTGACAACCACCTGGGGGTTTTATTTTCCAACAAATCTTTATATCGAGTCCAAACCTTATACAATGCTTTCCTAACAATATGGTTCTTGAAACCTTGATGAATTTTTACCTTGTCGTACCATATATATGCATGCCAGCCAAATCTGTTGTTAAACCCTTCCAAATCCAAAATGTCTGTGTCTTCAAGAAGCAGCCAGCTTTTCAGCCAGCAAAACGCCGCTGATTCATAGTACAACTTTAAGTCCGGCAGGGCAAACCCCCCTCTTTCTTTTGCATCAGTTAGTATCTTAAATTTTATTCTGGGCTTTTTGCCCTGCCAGACAAATCTAGATATGTCTTTTTGCCACTTCTTGAAACAATCCATTTTGTCTAAAATCTGCAATGTTTGAAATAAAAACAACATTCTAGGCAAGACATTCATCTTAATGACAGCAATACGGCCTAACAAGGAGAGTCTCAAATTTGACCATACTTCTAAATCTTTCTTAATTTCTGACCAGCATTTCTCATAGTTGTCTTTAAATAAATTCACATTCTTAGATGTCAAATTAATCCCCAGGTATTTCACCTTCTTTGCTACCATTAACCCCGTTTCGCTCTGAAACTTTTCCCTTTCAACCGCTGTTAAATTTTTGTCCAGTACTTTCGTTTTCTGTTTGTTCAACTTAAAACTTGCTACTTGACCAAATGCTTGTATTAGTTCTAAAACTCTTTTCGTACTAGTGTCTGGCTCTTGTAAAGTTAAAACTAAGTCATCTGCGAATGTTCTCAATTTATACTGTTTAGCTCCGACCTGAATCCCTTTAACCAGCTGGTCCTCTCTAATCATGTTTAATAAAACCTCCAGGACAGATATAAAGAGTAGTGGGGATATTGGGCATCCCTGTCGTGTCCCTTTTTCAATAGCAAATTCTTCTGTAACCACATTATTTACAATCAATTTTGCTCTTTGCTCAGAGTAAATTGCACTTATACCATTCTCAAAACCTTGGCCTACCCCCATCCCTTGGAGATTCTTTTTCATAAAACTCCAAGAAATATTGTCAAAGGCTTTCTCCGCATCCACAAATATTAATACTGCCTTAGTATTAATATTAACTTCCAGTAACTCCATAATGTCTATTATATTTCTCACATTGTCTGACAAATGTCTTCCTGGAAGAAAGCCCGCTTGGTCTTTATGAATCTCCCCCACCAAAACTCTTTTCAATCTTTTTGCCAAAATATCTGCAAAAATTTTGTAATCCACATTGAGTAATGATATAGGGCGGTAGTTCTTAACCTGATTCTTCTCAGTCTCTGTCTTTGGTATAAGTGTAATATAAGCTTCTTTCCACGACTCAGGTGCCTTCTTCCCCTCCAAAATTTCGTTACAGACCTCCTTCAGCGGTTGCATAAGCCATTCTTTCAAAACTTTGTAGTATCTGGAGGTCAGTCCATCCGGTCCTGGAGATTTTCCCAGTTGCATGTTTTGAATGGCTCCCTCAATTTCTTGATCCGTTATCTTCTGATTCAATATCACTCTACTTTGTTCCGAGATTTTTTGTAATCCGTATTTTTTAAGAAATTCTTCTATTTCTTTTTCATTTACCGGCCCTTGTGCATAGAGTCTCCTGAAATAACTCTGAAAACAGTTTCTAATCTCATTTGGTTTATAAATGTTCTTTCCCTCAACTTCTAAGTTGGTAACCGTATTCTGTTTCTGTCTCTTCTTCAGTTGCCATGCCAAAAGTTTCCCACATTTATCTGCCGATTCGAATGTCTTTTGTCTCATTTGTTTTATTTTCCATTCTATCTCTTGATTCATCAATTCCATATATTGTCTCTGATAAAACTTGATTTCTCTCAGAATTTCATGAGACTTTGGTTTAGATCTCAATCTTTTTTCTCCTTCTTTTATCTTTTCCATGATCTTATCCTTTCTCTCATTCTGTCTCTTCCTTTTTACGGCATTCTGTTGTATTAAAAATCCTCTCATGACAGCTTTACTTGCGTCCCAAACTACTCTTTTTTCCACTTCTGTTCTCAGATTTATCTCAAAGTAGTCCTTAACTGCCTTCTGGGCCTTTTTATATACCTCTTCATCTCTAAATAGGGAGTCATTCATCCTCCATCTGAAGGAACCAGCTGTTGTTGAGTTCATTTCCATCTTCACAGCGTTATGGTCGGAGCAAGTCTTTGGGCAGATCTCCACTCTCTTGACCTTTGCTGCCATCCCACTAGTTATCCATATTTGGTCGATTCTTGTCCATGTCATTTTTGCTTCAGAGAAAAAGGTCCCCTCTCTCTCGAGAGGGTTCCTTGTTCTCCAAATGTCAATCAGGTTTATATTGTCAGTCATTTCAAAAAATGTCTTAGGTAATCTCCCATCCTTGGAGATCACCTGTTTTTGTGCTTTGTCCATATTTGTAGAGACCACTCCATTCATGTCTCCCATTAAAATTACATTGTAATCCAAAAAGTCTGTTAGTGTCTCATGCAGTTTCTTAAAAAATTCCGACTTCCCTTCATTTGGTGCATAGACTCCTATTATCAATAATTTTTCTCCTTGTACTTGGATTTCGATTGCTAAATACCTTCCTTGTTCATCTTTAAATATTAATTTAGGGGCCAACTTCTCCTTTGCATAAATCACCACTCCTCTTTTCTTCACTTTATCCGATGAAATAAATTCTTGTCCTAATCTTTTATTGATAAGTAATTTTCGGTGTACCCTAGTCACATGGGTTTCCTGTAGACAAATCAAGTCCAATTGTTCTTTTTTCAGAATGTGAAAGACTTCTCGTCTCTTTCTAGGAAGGTTCAAACCATTACAATTCCAACTTAAGAGTTTCAAGGACATCTTGTTATTTATTCAGTTGCCCCTCCAACAGCTCCAAGGAGATCTTCTGTTGATTTTCTAGCTCCAAAAGATAAGTTTGAAATGTCTGGTAAATTTTCTAGGTCCGTAGGCTCCGCCGTTTCCTTAAGAAGGTCTTCCTCATTTCTTATCAGGAACTGTTCTTTGTCTTGCACTGTTTTTATCTTGATTTTCTTTCCTTTGTAGTTAAAGGACAGACCTTGTGGGAACTCCCATCTGAATAGTATGTTGTTCTTTCTCAATAGAGTGACCAAGTCCTTATAATGGGTCCTCGCTTCCAAGATGTTTTTAGGAATGTCTTTAAAGATCTGCACGCGTGAGTCTCCAATTTCAAGGGCTGTTTGGAAATGTAAATTCAATATCTTATCTCTCTCCTCCTGAGATCTCAGAGTTATAAGGCAATCTCTTGGGCTCTTTCTGTTCTGTCTCCTTCCCAGTCTGAAAGCAGTTGTTATCTTAAATTCCTCCTCTTTCAAGCTGTCCTGCCAAAATTCCAGAAATTCTTTTGTCAAATATTCTATCAAATTGTCCTTTTCATTTTCTGGAATCGATCTCAGTCTCAAATTTTTATTTTTTCTCTGTAGTTCCAATAGAGACAGAGCAGCCTCATGTTCTTCCAGCTTTTTACAGACTGGTACTATCTGTTCCTGTGTATTTCCTACAGAAAGTTTTGCTTCCTCTGCCGAAACTTTTGCCTCCTCTGCAATCTTTCTAGTTATCTCATTCTCTTGAACTAATTTATTTATAGTCTCTGTATTCAGATCCAATTTTGTTGATAATTGATTCAACTGTTTGGAATTTTCAGTGCTCTGCTTTGTTAGCACTTCTAAGGTTTCATTTATTTTGACTAATGCTTTTGTTATTGTTACTGTATCCATGGAAGGAGCTGCAGGTGGTACGATTGAACCTCTTCTCTTTTGTTCAGCTTTACTTTTAGCCCTTGTTGTTCTCTCCTCTGTTGGGCCACTCATATCCCAAGGTCTTTCCCACGAGAATCACTTTCAGGTGGAAAATTCCACAAGTCTGTTCCTTACGGTGAAAAATAGTAGTTATTTCCCTTCAGCCTCTAGATGGAGCAATTCAGAGTTTCCAGTACAAGGTAACAAAGATTCCCTTCCCAAATAAACAAAAGTAGCAACCAAATGTCCAATATCTTCTAAATAGCCAAATTGTATCTTTCCAAAGTATCTTTCCAAAGTTCCAAACTTCTGTCAAATCAAGTCTATAGTTGTAATCCAGCAGAACGCCTACTTTGTAGCAAGTCTCAAATGACAGCTCTCAGTCCCGGTAACTCACTCCCAGGCAGTCCTCCCCAAGGGTTTAAAACGGCAGAACTTTCCCTTCTAAGCCTCTTTCATGCAGGCAAAACAGTTCATAAATCTTCCCCCCCTGCCCCTGCTTGCTTAGGGGGGGGAGCTGAGTCCAATGCCTGAGTCCGTCACTTTTAAAGCGCTTTCTGACAATTGCAGCTTCTTATTTCAATGCTTTATTTACATGCAGTCCGGAGAAGGCAGACTTCCTTATTTTTTACCTTCTCCGCTTTCAGCCAATTTACGATTATTTCCTTATAAATTTGTTGCTCAATCTTACTCACGGTAGTCCAATTTGTAATCCAAATGTCAGGAAGAAGTCGGCGCTCTCCGCCAATGGCGACGCGGCTTCACTTCACGGGCTGGGTAGCGGCTCTCAGCACCGCGCTCCCCCGCTGCCACTCCGGAGCCTTTAAAAAGGCTCCTTTGCGATAAAGAGGGGCGCTTTAGGTGCCCACCGAGCCTCCTTGCTCTCAGGCTTCTGTGCCTGAGATTTTAAGGGTCCCCGCTTCGCCGTAGCGGTCAGACCCGAACTCGTGAAGAAGCCTCCCTGAGCGGAGCTCAGCGGGAGGCGGCCATTAGCGCTGGCGCCAACCGGAAGTCTCGCAGTTATTATATTCCTTCCCCTGTTGCAAAGGGAAGTTTGGCTGGTGCTGATCTGTGCCATGGACTGGAGGCAAGGAAGCAAATGTCGTCATACTTTTGTGTGTGTGCATTTATATATTGCCATTTATATATTGCCATATATTTGGCTTTTGTCTTGGATCCTTGCTCCACATTCCTTCTAGATTTCAGAGGAATTTGAAATGACATTCAGATTCCCTTGTCTTTACATGATCCAATTCGAAGGGAAAGATTGCAGCAGCTGTTTGTGGCCTGCAGTGTTTGTTGCACCTTCTACAGCATCACAGAACAAAGTTTCATTAGTGAGGGACACTGTAGAGTGAGGTGAGAACTATTGTTTCTTTTATTTTCTTTTTTGGTATAATTTTTATTAAGTTTTTTATATTTTACATTTTAGAATATTCATTTGAACAACCTCAAAATATCAGTGACTTCTCTTCTTCTCTTTCCATGGTTCAGTTTTCATGCCATAGATCCCTGCGTATTTTACATAAACTAAATCATTTATTGCATTTTTACATCCACCAAAACTTATTTACACTGTTGAATTTATCTTAAAGCTGCCAATGTTTTCAATGTACACAATTTTCAACCATATATTCAATAAACATTTTCCAATCATCTTTAAACGTATATTCTTCTTGTTCTCTTATTCTATAAGTTAAGTCTGCAAGCTGCGCATATTCCATCAGTTTAAGTTGCCATTCTTTTTTTTATATATATAAATTTTTATTGATTTTTCAACACATATTAAAAGACAATACAAAACAATACATAAACAAACAAACATATAAACACGTATAATTTCTTAACCTTTTTTTCCTTAAACCTTCTTTCAGCGACTTCCCCATACCTCCTTTTTCTGCATCCCTGTTTTAAATCTTTCCAGCAACCCCTAATTTCAATTACTTGTAGCACTTTCTTTAAATCCTTTTTCTCATATCCAATTGTTTGTCACTGCAATTCTATTTAAGTTGCCATTCTTCTTTAGTTGGGACCTCACTCATTTTCCATTTTGGAACTAACAAAACACGGGCCGCAGTAGTGGCATACATAAATAGCTTTTTTTGATACCTGGGAATTCCCATCTGAATTATCCCCAACAAAAAGGACTCTGTTTTTTGTTTTGTTTTGTTTTGTTTTTGGAAAAGTACTCTTAAACATTTTTTTCAATTCATTATAAATTATCTCCCAGTACTCTTTTACTCTGTTTCAACCCAAGAGTTACATCTCCTTCTAAACAAGCATCCAAGAGCTGCATGTCAGTGGTGTGCAGAGTCAGAGATGCACATGGCTGTTAACAGCAAATGTAAACGTTTACCTTTGTACAGCAGGCTAGCTTCTAGACACTCACAGACCCATCTCCATCCAAGAAGTCAAAAAGCATCCACAGAGTTCAAGGACACATCCCAGCTTGGTAAAAACACAGAGGCAGCAAGGATATGGCCTGGGGAGAATTGGTATGAGCTAGGGAGCATTCTAAGGACAAGATAGACACTTGGAGGGCTGCATTTCACCCTGAGGCCTCAGGTTCCCCACCCTTGCTGTTGATCTGTGGTCTCTGAAATACGGGATGCCTTCTGAGTTCTAACCCACTCTGTCCTATGGAACTGTGTGATTCTTAAATCCAAGCTGTCCCGCAAAATAAAGGCAGCTGGCAACACTAATGTTTCCCCATTTCTGCTGCAATTGCTAATTAGATTCCAGATGTTGTTTTAAAGGTGTTAAACTTCTACAGCCCAACATGGAGTCATCCTTATGATCGGAAACTACATTTCTAGCCCTGTGCTATAATGACACAGGACACAATCTGTTGGCAGGTTCTCCTGAGTAAGCTTTACCGAAATGAAGGAGAGCACTTGAAGGAGGGTTTTTACACCTGAAATTATATTAGCTTTCATCAGCATATTTCAATGTAGTAATTTCCTCATCCAGATCTTTTGACTCATTTGTGCTGCCTTCATTTTTCCAGGCTTTAGAAAAAATACCCAAAGAATGCAAATGAACATTTCTGTGACTTCTCACTGGAAAAAATCACTAATGCTTTATGTTGAGCCTTGCAAGTAAAAGTGAGAAAATAAATCCCAAACCCTTAAAAAACAAAAACCTGTCTCCTGCTTTGGTTTAAAACTGCCTTCTCCAAATTGGTGCCTTCCAGATGTTTTAAATCCAAAACTCCCACCATCCCAGATCACTGGCTGGGACTCTTTGGAGTTGTTGTCCAAAAGATCTGGAGGCCCCAGGTCTGGGAAGGCTAGTCAGCAGGGTCAAATGATCCTGTCTTTTCTCCAACACATTATTCTATCTCTTTTAAAGATGATGGAGGCACTTCTTCATTATTTGTTGAATGTTGCTTTGATTCTTTGCAAGACCTTGCTCTGTAATTTCATAATTCAATACAAGCTGAGCAGTTACAGTCGCAAAGGTCAACCATCCATTCAATCATTTCCTTGCTGGTGTACTTTCATTTGTTTTCTGTCTTTGGGGAGCTCCAGGCAGCACATATGAGGTTGTCCTACTTTGTTCTCACAATAGCCTTCTGAAGTGCATTCTTTGTTTCTCTAAGACCAATCAAGGAGCTTCATGGCTGAAACTTGGGTGTCCACAATCTCTTTTAACCTACTGTAACTGTGTAGAAACTGGGATAACAAAAGACAGGCCTGTGAATTCAAGGTGGTTCTTGCTAACTGGCCCTCTCTTGATTCACATATATTGGTCAGACCTTTTGCATGGAACCAGCACGTGTGCTGTACCCATAGTCTGCAGACTTTTGGCAGGACACCAATCCTGCATACGAAACCTCTGATGCACAATGACTGATCCATGCAGAGAGAATGAAGGAGGGCTGGCATTGTTATCCCAATCATCCTCTCCATGCAGTGAGTGCACCCACTTTAAGAATATCTGCACAGGGCTTCCATCTCAGGAAAAAATGCATCAAATTACTTCACCCTCCTTGTCTTCATTTTTAATTCATTGCTATCTATCTGTCTATTTCTCCCCCACCCTCTTAATGAACGTGCACCACTCAGGGCAGCTTGTGACAATCCAAAATCAAAATAAAATCAAAACACATTGAAATACAAACAATACAACTATAGTGTTACATAAAATCCTTGGCATTTAACATCCTTTTTAAAAATAGCAAGAGCCAAGATCGCAGGTGAAAAATAACCTCCACTGTTTATACTCAGCAGTCAAAATTCTGCTGGAATAGAACTGTACTTTTCAGCCAGCAAACAAAATCTTGCGGGGTTACTGGAGGTCAGATGAAGTATTTGACCCCATGACCCCCACAAATTAAGAAATTTATCCCAACTCCACAAAAGTCCCCAAGCCATTCCCACTTTTGTGGGAGATGACCACAAAGGCATTGGGGATAGGATTTTGGCACAGAGAATTACAGAAATGCACCCTGAAAGTCGAATCAAGTTTGCCATGGGCTTGTGTTTATTTAAGCACACACATTTATTTAGAAGTTGAACAAGCAACAGTAGCTACTGAACTATGTAATGCAAAAGAATAAAGAGTCAATCTGATCCATTTACTCATTTATGCAAACTTGTTTGTTCTATAATCACAATATCCTCCACTTTGAAATGATGATAAATACTGCTTCAAAGGATAGAGAGCACGAAATAAGCTGACGTTGTAGAAAAGGCAAATGAAATAAAAAAATGAGGCATGGGACTAGAGGAAAGAAATACACAAAGAAATGGGGGGGGGAGCCCACCATAATTTAAATAGAATAATTGGAAATACCCACAATAGAGTTGAATAAACTTATATTCAAGACCGTGATTTCTTATTGTAATCTAGGCAGACCCATAATGCTTTGCTGTTATTGCATTAAACTTCTTAAAATATGAGTTTATATGCTGAATTTTGAGTTGTTGCAGAAAAAGAAAAATGAAACAAGGGGAGCAATGCATACCGAGAGTTCTGTACAAAACATCACTATTTTACTCTTAAGAATCGCCTTCAATGAAGTGTTTAAATTAGACAGTAAAATAGGCTTCCAGGTGGAAAAATCAAAATTAGAGACTGAACTGTTAGAATCCAGTACTAAGAATTTGTCAAAAATGTATAATCTGCTGCTGAAATGGAATACACAAGATGAAATGGTAAAATCAAGTATGATTAAATGGGCTCAGGACATTGGTCATAACATCATGTTTGCTGATTGGGAAAAGTTGTGGACCACCGGGTTGAAGTTTACGGCGTGTAACGCCTTAAGAGAAAATATAATGAAAATGATTTATAGGTGGTACATAACCCCAGTCAAGCTTGCAAAGATCTACCATTTGCCTGATAATAAATGTTGGAAATGTAAAGAAAAGGAAGGTACATTCTTTCACCTCTGGTGGACGTGCCCGAAGATTAAGGCATTCTGGGAAATGATTTATAATGAACTGAAAAAGGTATTTAAATATACTTTCCCCAAGAAACCAGAGGCCTTTCTCTTGGGTATTGTCGGCCAGGGGGTGTTAAAGACAGATACAACTTTCTTTATGTATGCTACAACAGCAGCTAGAATACTTATCGCAAAGTACTGGAAGACACAGGATCTACCCACACTGGAAGAATGGCAGATGAAGGTGATGGACTACATGGGTTTGGCAGAAATGACGAGCAGAATCCGAAACCAGGGAAGAGAAGCGGCGGAAGAGGAATGGAAGAAGTTTAAGGATTATTTAAAGAAGTACTATAAAATTAATGACAGTTAGAATGATGTTGGGCTTAAAATAAATGGTTACTATTAGTAATGGTTAAGACAAAGAGAATAAGGATGACTAACATAAATTTATAGTAAAATAAGGGAAGATTCGCTGAATAATTATAAGAACTTGGAACACAGAAACGGGAAGCGAGAGGAAGTCAAGGAAGTAAGGTTTAAGAAATTAGGACATGAAATGGTACTTGTTTTTTGTTCTGTTATTGTTTGTTGTTTGTTTATGTATGTTTTGTTTGTATTAATATAAAAATTGTTTAATAAAAAATATTATAAAAAAAAAGAATTGCCTTCATGCCACAGAAATTATCAGTTTTCAGATGTGACTCTGCTGATCCCCTGTTGGGGGAGAAGGGAGAAGGAATAGGGCACCATATTTTTCACTCCAGAAGATGCACCTGACCAGAAGACGCACCTAGTTTTTAGAAGAGGAAATCAAGAAAAAAATATTCTGAACGAAACAGTGGATGTATGATTTTTGTGGTTCATGCTGTGGCCATAGGCATGATATGTGATTTGGCGGTGAGTTTGGGGTACCTCAATGCAAAAATCCTAAGGATCCATGTGGACCCGTGCTTTATAACCACGTTTTTGCGCCATTGTGGCCCCACGAAACAGTGGATGCGTGTGTGTTTTGGTGCAGGCTGTAGCCATGGACATGCTATGTAATCTGATGGAGAATTTGGGGTGACCCAATGCAAAAATCCTGAGGATCCATGTGCTTTTACCTCCCCCTCCCAGGCAGCCTCCTTTATCTCTAGAGTCCCTTATCTCCCTCCGGATCCCTTGCCGATCAGCTGCTCAGCGGCTTTGTTTCAATACCCCCTTCCCTCTTGTTTGCCTTAGTGTCTTTTCCTTAGCTGGAGCAATTTTTTGCTCCTCCTTTTTTTCTAATTTCTCTCCTCATTGCTTTAATCTTCCAGTCTCCTCTCCTTGCAAGTTCGCTGTCTTTCCCTCCCCCCTCCACTATCTGCTTTTTGCCCCTGGGCAATTCAGCTCCAGGGACCACGCATTTGCTCCATAAGACGCACAGACATTTCCCCTTACTTTTTAGGAGGAAAAAAGTGTGTCTTATGGAGCGAAAAATACAGTACCTTCACGTCATCCTTACCCTCACAGGATGAGCATGACCAAAGCAACCTGCATTGTTCAGGTGTTCAGTTACGTATTTGCAGTGCCTGAAAAGTGGACCACCATCACCACCTCTCCCTCTGTTCTGGCCAGTATGTTGTGTATTGTTTATATTGCATTGATATTGAAGTTTTATTTGCACCTCTCTTACCCCACCTTGGTATCTTTTAGCTAGGAAGAGTTTTAAGTGCATGCATACATAAATCTTAATATTGAGTAATCATCCCCTAAATAGCCATAATTTTTGGTACACAATGTGATTGGCAAGGAGAACCTGCAGAAACGACACAAAACCCCAAACACACATTAAGTAAAAGAGAAACAAAGCCACCCATCATTGCCCCCTCCACCTCTTCCCCCTTTTCTTCGTAATGTAACACTAACGTCTCAACAAATGAAATTGACCTGCAGAAAACGTAACTTGAAAAAAGAGACATTGCACATACATACTTTTGTAAACCAAGAAATCTTTATAAATTAATAAAAAAGCAATAAAAAGGAGATAAACTTTCAAGAGCTCAGACAACAATATAGGATATTTTCTTGTTAGAATACCATCAGAATAATGCCTCAATCCCATGCCCACTTACCTGAAATAGAAGTAAATCCAGCTGAGCTTACTGAATGAGGCTTACTTCTGAGTAGACATGCCTAGCATTGTGCCGAAAAAACCGGTAGTCACCCAGAAGCTATAGAAAGAAAATAGGTTTTTTTTAAGTAGACGCTTTCAGCGAACACCTGGGAATGAAGAGTTTGATTAAGAGTCACTTCTATAGATTCAGGCAGAGAAGGTCATGCTTTGCTAACACATAGGAGTCATCTGAAGAATATTATTACCGTGATGGATGAGAGGAAGGCCGTAGATTTAGTATACTGTTAATTTGACAAGCGTCTGCCATTAGAAATTAATGGTTAAAGCAAGCAAGCAAGGAGGTAGCAGGTATATTAAAATCCCAGTTAGAATATCTTTCTTAATGAGACATACTAAGATCCCCACTTCACCATTATGAGATAATTCAGTTATTTTAGTTATTTTTGGGAGCAGGTTTGCAGCCGGGTTTGAAATACAGATTCACTCTGGGTTGCAGCCAATGTTAGTTCTACTCAGTGTAGGCTCACTGAAATGAATGAGCACAGCTTTGTTGTTGTTGTTTAGTCGTGTCTGACTCTTCGTGACCGCATGGACCAGAGCACGCCAGGCACTCCTGTCTTCCACTGCCTTTTGCAGTTTCGTCAAACTCATGTTTGTAGCTTCGAGAACACTGTCCAACCATCTCATCCTCTGTCGTCCCCTTCTCTTTGTGCCCTCAATCTTTCCCAACAATGGGGTCTTTTCCAGGGAGTCTTCTCCTCTCATGAGGTGGCCAAAGTATTGGAGCCTCAGCTTCAGGATCTGTCCTTCCAGTGAGCACTCAGGGCTGATTTCCTTAAGAATGGATAAGTTTGATCTTCTTGCAGTCCGTGGGACTCTCAAGAGTCTCCTCCAGCACCATAATTCAAAAGCATCAATTCTTTGGCGATCAGCCTTCTTTATGGTCCAGCTCTCACTTCCATACAACACTACTCTGAAAACCATACCTTTAACTATACAGACCTTTGTCGGCAAGGTGATGTCTCTGCTTTTTAAGCTGCTGTCTAGGTTTGTCATTGCTTTTCTCCCAAAAAGTGTCTTTTATTTTTGTGATTATGGAGCCCAAGAATGTGAAATCTCTCACTGCCTCCATTTCTTCCCCTTCTATTTGCCAGGAGGTGATGGGACCAGTGGCCATGATCTTAGTTTTTTTGATGTTGAGCTTCACACCATATTTTGCACTCTCCTCTTTCACCCTCATTAAAAGGTTCTTCACAGCTTACTCTGGCCTATTCATTTAAATGGGTTTCATCTGAGTAGATTTAGTTGGATAGAACCCCCTGTTGCAAGCCAGCACCTTTGAATTCAGTTCTGGCTTAAGATGGAGAATGCCACTTCTGTTAGCCAGCCCTCTGTGGCAGCCCTTCCCCTTCCCAGGCAAAACAAAGAAACTTGCCTTTTGTCCTCCAGCACCAAAAAAGGAAGGGTGTGTTTTGGGTACATAAGCACATCCCTTCTGAGAACAGCAGAATGCCGATAGTTGGCTCCCCAACTTTTCATCGCTGAGACTGGAAATTTCAATAGATTATTAGCAGGAACCACCAAGGGCTGTGCTCCAGAAATAAAATACAAACTTTAGTAGGCAAAGCAAGGATTGTTATGTGGCTGTTGGAAAACAGGGAGCTTTCTGACTACAGAACACTGTTCTGTACCCTGTGCCCTGGGTTCAAACCATGGCATCCCAAGGTGGGCTGAGAAAGACTCCTGCCTGAAGCTCTGGGGGCAGTTAGGCTCTTCACATTTCCCTTTGGCCTCCACTGCCATTTTCTCTGGCATTTATGAATATTGCGGGGAAGGGGGCTGTTTTATGCAAAAAAAATACAGGCGTTATATCTTTATTTACTCCAGTTTTTATATTGCCCTTCCCACAGCAAGCTTAGAGCAATGTACATCATCTACTCCCTCTCCCATAATCCTCCCAACAATCCTGCCAGAAAAGTTAGGCTGACAAATAGTGATTGGCCCAAGGTCACTCAGTGGACCAGGGGGATTTGAACCTGGATCTTCCTGATTCTTGCCTGACACTCTGACCCAGTGGTACAGATTACAGAACCTCAGACTCAGAGATTCCAACCTAGTCCTCTAAGCCTCTCTGCCTGGCCTTCAGAGAAAAAGGTTCCCTACCCATGCTCTAACCACTATACTATGTTTGTTGCAGTAAGACTTGAGAATCCCAGGACAATACCAACTCAGCAAACCATTGTTGCTCATAGCTTGATTGCTGTTCACCCTCCTCTTTGTCCTGCTTGTGACAGCTACATGCATCCAACCTGTTTCCCATTTCCCCTCTTTGGCCCCCAAACTCTGAAGATTGGTATCCACTATTCTTTGTTTGGCTTTGTTTGTTAAACCTACATATTTTGGGGCATAAATAGGAAAGATTTTTCCGCACCTGCTGCGCTTCATTTCGAAACGAGTATTCTCATTACAGGCAAATGATTTGCTCTCTCAGGAAAGGATGCCGAAAAGACACGTTCCCTGATATACCCGACCTCATCAAGCATCTCGGTTCTTGCTTCCAGCTGTAAATAGACTCAATGCGCACCTGCCTGCCGTGAACTTTGCACACACATTTCTTCAAGATGTTAAAAGCCTGCTGGTCTGGACTAGGCATGCCTCTCCTCTTGTAAATTAGAATCCACATCCTTTCACTCCAACACATTTTCCTCCAAGCTGGATAACCATAGCAAGAAAGGAAGCTGGTAGATTCCATTGTCAAAAGTAAATATACTTTTCTTTCCCAGTTCCTCTGTCATCCTTGGTTTGGTTGAGTGCAAGGCGGTGTGTGCGCAGAGATGACAGATGGCTTCTGCAAACTAATCACAGATAACATTGTGTGTGTTTTTCGTGTAGTACATACATTTCCAGGCAAATTACGAGCTGCTTTCATTTAATATTCTCCCTGCAAGAAGCCGGACGCTTTAATAGAATGTGGCATGCTCCAAGGAAATGCACAGTGGACCCACACAAATGCAAATTGCATTAAGACATGATTAAACCCGGTGCTCTGTAAGAAGCAGCATTACAGATAACAGTGGCTTGCTGATTTGGGAATCTGGGGATGCGTGTGCTTTGTGGAGCATTTGAGGTGGTGCAGGCAATGATGAGCTTTCTTCCCGAGGCACAAATTCCAAAAAGAGGTTTAAGAAGTCAGATCCTGAAGCTTGTATATTGGAGCTCATTTGTTCTGCGCATGACTGGGAGTGGCTTGCTTACTACTGCATTCTGCTTGGCAGGCTAAGCTGTCATTTCCCAAGCTATGTGCCAAGGGAGCAAACTAGCATGCCGCAAGAGGGGATGGCAAGTTCCTTGGGAATCAACTCAACAGTAGTGTCCACTACTATGTGTCTATGCATGAGAGAAGGCCCCTCTGATCCACCCTCCTTCTACTGATGTCAGGATGGAGATACCATCTCCACTGGAGGTTTTTTAACAGAGGTTGGGTGGCCGTCTGTCAAGGATTCTTTAGCTGTGATTCCTGCATTGCAGGGATTGGAGTGGATGGCCTTTGACACCCCTTCCAACTCTACAATTCCTTGATTCTGTCTTAAGGGAGACAATCCCAAAGTGTGGCTAACTCTCCAGAAAGCAGGTCCCCATCCCTTAGCTTTGTCTAACTTGGCAAAGGGGAAGGTGATAGGGCAAATTTTGAGAAATGCAGAGCTAAGGCAATTCAAAACAATAATTTATTATTTCTACCCCGTCCATCTGACTGGGTTGCCCCAGCCACTCTGAGCAGCTTCCAGCATATATAAAAACATAGTAAAACATTTAAGCCTTAGAAAGCTTCCCTATACAGGGCTGCCTTCAGATGTTTCCTAAATGTTATATAATTACTCATTATATAGGGACGCGGGTGGCGCTGTGGTCTAAACCACTGAGCCTAGGGGTTGCTGATCGGAAGGCCCCACGATGGAGTGAGCTTCCATTGCTCAGTCCCAGCTCCTGCCAACCTAGCAGTTCGAAAGCACGCCCAAAAAGTGCAAATAGATAAATAGGTACCGCTCTGGCGGGAAGGTAAACGGTGTTTCCGTGCGCTACTCTGGTTTCACCAGAAGCAGCTTGTCATGCTGGTCACATGACGCGGAAAAACTGTCTGCGGACAAATGTCAGCTCCCTTGGCCAGTAAAGCGAGATGAGCACCACAACCACAGAGTCATTTGTGACTGGACTTAACTGTCAGGGGTCCTTTACTTTTACCTTTACTTTTACTCATTATATACCATCTGATGGGCATTCCACAGGGTGGGTGCCACAACCAAGAAGGCCCTCTGCCTGGTTCCCTGTAGCTTCATTTCTCTCAGTGAGGGAACCGCCAGAAGGCCCTCAGTCCTGGATCCCAGTGTCCAGGCTGAATGATGGGGGTGGAGAGAGATGCTCCTTCAATACTGCTTGCCACAGAGCAAAAGCCATTCATTACTCTCTTCTGTTTGGACATTGATAGAAATCCTATAGAACTTGCCCCACTGCAGAATTTCTTACCCCATCTCCATTCCCCTTAACTAATGAGTGGCTAACATGGTGTCATCCAGATGTTATTGCACTCCAATTCCCATCAGCTTCAGCCAGCCTGGACAATGGTCAGGGAGAATGAGAATTGTAGTCCAGCAATATCTTGAGGAGTAAGCTACCCCACCTTAAATCTTCCAGAAGGATGCCTGCTAGCCTCAAGTGCCCAACACACAGGCATGTTCAGTAAGGGAAAACTGCAAGCTTATTCCCCATTATAACTTCAACAGACTGTGAGCTGTGGCTGACCATTAGCACCACTGCTGAGCTAATAACCAATAAACAGCATCTTGTCTTCTCAGCCGCTCCTCCCGTTCCACCAAAAGATAATCAGCTGACCAGCCCATCAGTTAAAGGCAACCCCCTCACAGGCAGGTTCCACTGGATTTTATTTTCTCCTTCATTCATGCTGGGATTATCTTAATGTCTGCTCTCTAAACAGGTCATTAAGAGCTTTTCTGATATAAACTCTAATTTTCTTGGTTTGTTTGTTGTTTTTTGTTTAAAAAAACAGGTTCAGCATCAAGCAGCCCTATTCTCTTTGATGTCAAGTGGGGTGGACACAGTCAAGTATGGCAGAGAATGAAGAACTATTGACAAGATGGGTGTGGCGATGCAATGGCAAGAATGTCAGATTTTTAAACGGAAGCAGAAAAAACAGGACGTCTTGAGAAGTTAGGTGAGTAATTCAGAAAGCTGCATTGAAAAATGTAATTGTGAGGAAACAGTGTAACATTTCTCTGATGTTGGGGGGGGACAATAACCCACACCCCATCCTCAAGAGATTAATATGTTAATGTGTCTCCTATCTATCTATCTATTGCTATTCAGGTCTTTTCCTCTATGTATTTCCCCATGCACCTCCATATTCCCATTGGTACTGCCCCTCTTGCATCGGAAAGGGCTCTCTTTAAAGGCAAACCTAGTATATGTGTGCAAGCTCCTTCTGTGCTGTAGAATCCTAATCTTGCAGGATCCCAAATTATGGGAGAAGCCTTCATGTGCCAAGCCCAAAACATGGATGGTGAGAACAAGGCCTGAGGCCAACAGTTAACAAGAGACGGGTGTGTTAAAGAGGTTGTGTGTTAAATGTGCTTGGACTTATTTGAGACTGGGGGATTTGAATGAAAAGAGAGAGAGAGAGAGGTGGTACTATGTTGTGAGAAGGGTTTGCGGTATGAGTGACAGAAAAGAGGACTAAATCAGGTTGTTATACAACACAATCCTAAGCGTCAACATAAGAAAAACCTACTGGCTTAGGCCAATGGCCCATCTAGTCCAGAATTTTATTCTCACAGTGAACAGCCAGATACCTAAGGAAAGCACAAAAGGAGGACTTGAGCACAATGGCACTCTCTCCACTTCTGATTCCCAGCAACTGGCCTACAGAGGTGGAACAGAACCATTGTGGCTGGGAGCCATTGATAGCTTCCCATTGGTGGCAATCACTACCTCTTCTGAGAGTAAATTCCATGATTTAGCTATGTGAAGAAGTACTTCTTTGGTCTGTCCTGAATCTTGGGTAAATAATAATAATAAAAAAATATTATTTATACCCCACCCATCTGTCTGGCTTGCCCCAGCCACTCTGGGCAGCTTTCCAGCACATATAGAAACATAATAGAATATCAAATATTAAAAACTTCCCAATATAGGGCTGCCTTCAGATGTCTTCTAAAAGCTGTGTAGTTCTTTTATCTCTTTGTAATCTGCTGGGAGGGTGTTCTGCAGGAAGGGCGTCACTGCTGAGAAGACCCTCTTCCTGGTTCCCTGTAACTTCACTTCTTGCAGTGAGGGAACCAACAGAAGGCCCTCAGAGCTGGACCTCAGTATCTGAGCAGAACAATGTTGAGAGATGCTCCTTCAGGTATACAAGGCCAAGGCCGTTTAGGGCGTTGAAGGTCAGCACTGACGCTTTGAATTGTGCTCAGAAACATACCGGGAGCCTGTGTAGATCCTTAAGGCCAGTATTATATGGTCCCGGCGGCCACTCCCAGTCACCAGTCTAGCTGCCACATTCTGAATTAGTTGTAAATGTCACCGACAAAAAGGGAAATTATTCTATTGTTGGTGTCCATAGGTTTGCTCACCTAGAGAGGAGGTTGACTGAGGGTTGGTTCAGTTGGAAGAGAGTAGGTTATAGACTGAGCCATAATGGGAAGGAACAGTAGAAAGTTCTGCCTAACTTTGTGTACAGAGATCTGGTTTGCCCAGTTCTTTGTCTTCTACTGAGAATTCAGTAGCAGGTTTTATATGCCAGCTATGGCTGTGTTACAAGAGGCAGTACTCCTCAGCTACAAGCTGCATGGAGTTGCAGCTGATCCCATTTGCCATATGGCATGATATTATTTATTATTTCCTCTGGGAATGTGCTAAGGATTAAAAGAGAAGTGAACATTTCAAGGTGAATAGAATGATAATCAGAAGTTAACCTACTGTAGTCCTTGATAACACCAGTGTGATGTCTAATTGAGATACGGCAGAGGGGAGGAGTGAAATACCTTGGAGAGCTTGGTGGACGATTTTCAAGGCCCTAGTGCTGAACAGACAATGTAATCCTATTAGGAACATCTGAACAGGAAGAAATCTCCCAACTATTTTATTTAAAAGCCCCTCAGACAAATCAAAAGTAATCAAAGCTGAGAAATCCCAAGCTTTTCAACAATTGCAACGCAACTATGCATCAGATTTTCTAGGGTAATCTCCAAAAAATGTTAATCCAATAATCTCCAAAAGAGATTCTCCATATGCGTAGCTGTAGCAAATATGTCCACAGGCTGAGTGGTATTAACATTAACAAAAATTCATTTACTGAAAGGGATTAAAGAAAAAGATTCTTAAATTATTTCAAAATTGGGACAAGTGAGAAGGATTTAGCAAGGAGGAAGAGTGGAAAAACCCACAGATTCTTTTTTAAAACAAAGTGTCAGGTTAATCCACTGTGAAAATAATGCAAATCTAATTTAAAATGCAAGTGGCTTTTAATAAATGAAACAGTTGCCTGAAGGAAAGCTGCTAGCTAAAGATCCTAGTGTATTTTTGTTTTGGTTTTGACTGTGCATTGTTGTTGTTCAGTCGTTTAGTCATGTCCGACTCTTCATGACCCCATGGACCAGAGCACACCAGGCACTCCTATCTTCTCCTGCAGTTCAGTCAAACTCATGCTGGTAGCTCCGAGAACACTGTCCAACCATCTCATCCTCTGTTGTTCCCTTCTCCTTGTGCCCTCAATCTTTCCCAACATCAGGGTCTTTTCCAGGGAGTCTTCTCTTCTCATGAGGTGGCCAAAGTATTGGAGCCTCAGTTTCAGGATCCTGTCCTTCCAGTGAGCACTCAGGGCTGATTTCCTTAAGAATTGAGAGGTTTGATCTTCTTGCAGTCCATGGGACTCTCAAGAGTCTCCTCCAGCACCATAATTCAAAAGTATCAATTCTTTGGCGATCAGCTTTCTTTATGGTCCAGCTCTCACTTCCATACAACACTACTGGGAAAACCATAGCTTTAACTATATAGACCTTTGTCGGCAAGGTGATGTCTCTGCTTTTTAAGATGTTGTCTAGGTTTGTCATCACTTTTATCCCAAGAAGCAGGCGTCTTTTAATTTCATGACTGCTGTCACTATCTGCAGTAATCATGGAGCCCAAGAAAGTAAAATCTCTCACTGCCTCCATTTCTTCCCCTTCTATTTGCCAGGAGGTGATGGGACCAGTGGCCATGATCTTAGTTTTTTTGATGTTGAGCTTCAGGCCATATTTTGCACTCTCCTCTTTCACCGTCATTAAAAAGTTCTTTAATTCCTCCTCACTTTTTGCCATCAAGGTTGTGTCATCTGCATATCTGAGGTTGATGATATTTCTTCCAGCAGTCTTAATTCCAGTTTGGAATCATCCAGTTTTGCATGATGAATTCTGCATATAAGTTAAATAAGCAGGGAGACTGTGCATTATCCTGGTGTTAAAAAAAGGCAAATAGTTTGTCCACATCCATTCTTGGTTCACTTTCAGACTGTGCCTTTAAACAGTGGGTTCCGTCTTCATGCAGCTTCGTTCCATCTCATTATCCCACTTGCGACCTTCTGCAGCAGTGGCAGAACCGAAGCACTCACTGTGCCACTGTGTCACAGAGCTCAAGGGACAGCGAGCTTCTTTGCCTGCAAATACCCACAGAAAGGAGCATAGCGAGCTGCCATATACCAAATCAGACCACTGGTCCACCAAATTCAGTATTGTCAACACTGACTTGCAGCAGCTCCTCAGGATTCCAGACAGGGGTCTTTCCCAGTTGTGTCTAGACATTCCAGGAGTTGAACTTGAGGATTTTTGCATGCAAAGCATGCGCTCTGCCCATGAGCCATGGCCTTCCAATGTGTTGTTGTTGTTTTATTTGAAACCCCATGGCCTTCCTTAAATCTCAGTACTCCATACGTGGAAGTGAATCTAGGACTCTTATGCATGTAAGCAGAGCTTTCCAAACTTCAGGTTGGTGACTCACTTTGTGGACATGCATCATTTTGTGACACTGTAATTCAGTATTACTAGCAAACCAGAGGTTAAACTAGCCCCTTTCCATCCCCAGGAGGAGCGCGGGGAGCATTTGAGTGACACACTGCAGCTGGCACACTGTGTGTATCGCGACACACAGTTTGGAAAGCTGTGATGTAAGGCATGTGCATAACGGTGGTCATAGTAACATTATACAGAACCAAAGACAGAACCTACCTGGTCAGAGCTATTTCAGTTTTTGCCTGTGTATTCTCCTGGAGTAAAAACAAAAAAACATAAGGGCAAATGCTTTATCCACATCCACTAATTGATATCAGAATATGTCATGGTATTTTGACATTGATTTCCAGATGCAGCAAATGCCAACAGTTAAAACGTAAAGGGTCACACACTTTAAATAACAGCTTGAAGTTAATTGGTGTCCAAAATGTGTTTTAGAAGCCAGTGGCATTCAATAGGACAAGCTGATGTTGCTCATCTGCCTTCCGAACACTGAGCATCACTGCTGGCTCCTGAGAGGCAGAGAAGTGAAACTCAAGATTTAACAAAGAGCCCCCGGCAAAGTAAAGATTCTCCTTGTTTGTTGTCGCTGCTGTGTTTTTCATATGCGCCATAGGTTTTGTAGTCTTAAGGCTGAATTTACCTATTGCAAAAATCAGCTCAGAGCCTGACTTGTCCTCATTCCATCTGCTGGAGTTAGGCTGAAGGCTTATAAAATATTTGGGAATAAAGCACTGGAACTACTGTATTTGATTTGCTCCGCATCTTCTGCCGCGTTTACTTCTTGGATGGTGAACTATTTAGTCAAGTTTCTGTGTTTTGCATTAAAATAATCCTGTTGCAATGTAATAAACTGGCAGGCTATGGCAAAAAGAGAAATTGCCCTCACTACCAAATTGAATTCTGTGGGTTTGGACTTCAAATACTGTAGCACATTCCAAAGGCATCTCACGGCATGAAAGATTTAAGTGTGTTCTTTTAGCAATGAAGAAAGTTGCTGTGTATTCAGTGGAAAACTTTGGCTATGAACCATCAGATGATGCGCATGCATGGCCAGGTGCGGAAAAGGACACCATGTGTCCCGTGTTCTCAAAGCATGTAGCCTATGAGGGACACTTCGTGTGGAGCTCAGTATAGCAGTTTCTTTTACCATACTATTGGTTTATTTAGAAAGGCTAAGTTCTCCAGGGGTTATCTTTTATTGCTACAGATTCCAGAGGAGTAACCCTATTGGCCTTTTGCCACAAAAACAGCAGTGAGTCATGTGTCATCCTAAAAACTTATTTTGCTGTAAGCTTTCATGGGCTAGCGCTCACCTTATCAGCTCCTGAATTGGTCGCTTAAGCAGTATATAGGGCTATGCATGGGCGCTGCAATCCAATTTTGGACCAGAATCAGGTGTTTCGGAGCAGCCCCAGACTGACCCACAATGATTTCTCTCTGACCTGACCCAATTCAGGGGCATTGCACAGTGTTTAATTGGGGCTTAAACCCCCAATTAAATGTTGTCGGAAGGTGGGGGTGCATGCAGGTTGCTTGTATATCCGCTCCCCCTCCCCTCGACGCCATTCCACCAATCCTTTTGTCAGCCCTGGTGGGTGGATGATCTCGGGCTGCCTCTACCTGTTCTGGACAAATCATGGGTTGAGCTGAATCACTTCATTTATGGTTGCCATATTTCAAAGAGTAAAAACCTGGAGGCCCCTAAAGTTGTTGAACGTTTTTTACATGGGCTTTTTTGGGGGTAAACCCCAAAATTATTGAGCAAGGGGGTTTGGGTGGTTTCTTTTACAAAAACACCAATAAAAACCTGTGATTTTTCAATTGACTTGCTTAAGATCCAGGGCAAAGTGCCGCCTTTCAGAAATCCCCCCTGGACATCAATTCCACCTTTGAAATCCTGGTAATGTCTGGGAAAATCCAGACTTGTGGCAGCCCTACTTTATTAGGTTCTGAATCTGGGATGTAACAAAATCTGATGCAAAGCCTGTCTGTGTGTCCTGGGTGTGAGTTGAACACATATAGAACCCCTCTTGTTACAGATTTTCCCCCTCACAAGACAGCATAAGAGAAAATGGCAACACATGTCTTATATGAGAAATACCTTATGTATGGTTCATATTTAGTTGTTATAATGTGCATATATGTAATAACCTTAGTATCAGAAATCTAAATATCACTGTTCCCGTTCCCATAGCAATCAATCATGTAGCTCGTTTCCCTTTGCACAATGCTACAATATGGTGCTTGCATGGAAGTAACTCGTAGGACAGCCCCACCAACACATACCAATGACTTTTACATTTATTTATAAAAAGAACCTTTTTCTGAGACTCTAGAGAGCCATTGGCAGTCAAAACAGACAATACTGAGCCACATGGACAAATAGTCTGACATGGTATAAGGCAGTTTCTTAGGATAGTATCACCCAATCTCATAGGAAGTGACTTAATAGCCCTTATACCCACTGTGCTTCTACATGACACCAATAGTCTCCAATAATCATCAGAAGATACAACTCCTGTGTGTGTGTGTGTGTGTGTGTGTGTGTGTGTGAGTGAGTGTGTGTTTTACAACAGGATAGCCCTAATTTTTAAACTGCTGCCCTCTAATGTTGAAATCTATGGCCATCCTGTTTGCTTTCTTTACATTAGCAGCCACTAGAATTTGAACAACTTTAAATAATTTCTGGAATGAGAACCCCCTTTCTTTAAAATGTCATAAGCAATTGTTGCCGGAGCATGAACTTTTCAGAATCATCCCACTAAAATTAATTTGTCTGCCAGTTAAGAGAAGAGCACAATGATTTCTTTTAAAGCTCTGGGGTTTTGTTGCGTTTAGCATATCTGCATTTGCATCCCTATTATTTTTCAGTGAATGTGAGAAAAATGATGTTTGACAGACCAGACATTTCTTTGAAAGCTGCACATTGAATATTTCCTTTGTGGTGCGCCCCCCTCCCCAGTATTAAAATTTTCCAAGTGTTTGGCAAAAGTCAGTTACCCTGATAATAAAACTGTCTTTGCTAAAATGTAAAAAAGATGGAAATGCTGGAAATGGCTTTTGCTGTTTTTCGGTGTGGACAGCCAAAGTTGGCCTTTGAATAAGAGAAACTCAATTTTTAAATCATATATATATGGAACGGAATGGAACTACTATGTTAAAGTTGCTACTATGTTAAAGAGAGCCAGTGTGGTGTAGTGGTTAAGAGTGGTAGTCTCCTAATCTGGGGAACCGGGTTCGCGTCTCCGCTCCTCCACATGCAGCTGCTGGGTGACCTTGGGCCAGTCACACTTCTCTGAAGTCTCTCAGCCCCACTCACCTCACAGAGTGTTTGTTGTGGGGGAGGAAGGGAAAGGAAAATGTTAGCCGCTTTAAGACTCCTTAAAAGGGAGTGAAAGGCGGGATATCAAATCCAAACTCTTCTTCTTCTTCTTCTTGAAAATATTGACTCTTGTTTGGAAACAGCTCAAAAGAACTCACTCCTTTGATTATAGCCTGTTGGCTGTCTTGTAATGACCCCAAATTATATCAAAACATCTAAGTAGAAAAGCCACAAGAGTCTTTAACTCCCAGCCAAGAGAGAGACTTTTCTCCCTCTCAGATGCTTGGAAGCATCTGAGGTCAAATGGGAAGTCTGCTTAATTTAATCGCTGACAAAACCATTGTCATTACGTACTGCATATTAGTTGTGTGATGGGTTCTCCTCCTCTTAAAGGTTTTTCAATTCATTTGAAGTCATAGTAAAGGGAAAGAAAGGTGCCTTGAATTGGAGCCAAAAAAAACCCCAAGCGTTTTTTGGGGGGTGGGATGATGTAGAATGTTTCATCTAATATTGGAAGGACCGTGAGCTGTAGGGACGATTATGATGTCTTGATAATGGAATTTTAAACAGTGTGAGATCCAGTGGCTTGACCTATTTACATATATTGCAAGCTATTAAAGGATTCCTTTGGGCTTAGCTACTGTTATTCTTTAGAGGGAGGACAGGAAGTGGGTGATAGAATTACCGGTAGGTTTCCTCCCCAGGAGGATCCAGCTGGGTGACTGGAAGAGCTGGAGCAGGAATGAGCAAGCAGACACACAGAGGCTGCTTCCAGACTGTCACTGTTTTAAGGCAGGAGTGAATCACGCACTGGCAAATTCAGGTAGCACAATTAAAGTTGATTTGGAGGTCTTGCACAGCAAACCTTCTTCTCCTAATGCTTCATGGAAAGCCGTGGGGAGATGCTTTGGGAAGTATGGGGTGACCTTTGCTTGACGCAATGTAATATATCCTTCCCTCAAGCAAAGGAGGATGAAAGCTCAGTAGATAGCTGACATCTTCTAACCTCCCCACAACAAATCAAGATAAATGCTCAATAAGCAGGTCACCTGAAAGTGACCTGAGTATCATGACACTGAGGAGAACCTCAAGAGCACAGGAGAATCTGGAGACAAGATAAAGAGTTTTCTTGGTGGCCAGCACAAGGCAGGAAGTTGCTCTAGGAAGAATTTATGGATTGCTAAGGGGGCAGGGACTTAGAAGATCCAGGCGCACCTGTTTCCTTACCCCATCTATAGTAGAAAAGACAATTCTGGAAATATGTTGCAGAAATTGATTTAGGCTCATGTAATAATTTGGCCTTCATTGATAGTGCTAATGTGTTTACTGCTGGAATAATTGTGTGGGCTAGATACCAGACAGGACAAAGTGTTCCATCTGTCTTTGGCTGGCTAGGAAAAATCCAAGATATTGCTGAAAGGGGGGATTAAAAAGAAAAGATGTAGAGATGAAATGAAGGATGCTTGTTAATGGAAATGTTCTTTTTTTAATTATTGGAGGTGGCAAAAGAGATACGGCATTGTAAGGTATTTTATTGTTTGCATTTTGCAGTTGTGTTTTAAAGCATTTCTCGTTCTGCAATGCTGATGTCCTCAGGCGGGCATCCCAGGGTCATAAGAAACAATGAATCTCCTTCTTCAAAGACATCAAAGCAAGAGAGGTCTGGTGTCAGATGCCTCTTTTCCATAGAAGCACCTGCATCCTTGTCCTACTAATGTCAGAGCTCTGGTGTCGACAGAAGTACTAAGGGGTCATGCTATGGGTGGCTTGGAAGGTGGCCTGAGGCAGACCTGGATCTGAAAGATCTGATGCCTTCTGAATCTCCAAGCAGGCCTGGCAAGGTGTTGGGTGAGATGGTTCAACTGCTTTTGGTTTTCCCTCAAAGCCACCTTAAGCACCTGTGTTATTAAGCTATGTTGGAATTCTACGGTACATTTTTGTCAGTTTTGAAAACTATGAAAGAGGGTTGGCCCTAGCTTCTTGAGGAAAGGCTTTTGGGGAACTTGGTGCAGAATAGCCCTTTACCTATCCAGGGAGGGGGAGGGGTTGATGAATTGGAAGTATAGCTAGTGAAGATGGAAAGGAATGGGTTAGATCAGTGGAGAAAATGCTCCCGAGCCATTGGCAACATCAGAGGAGGCACATACAAACGTTCCACCAGCAAGGTGAACCTAGCTAATTTGTGCTTTCTGAAACAGCACACAAACACAGCCATTCTTCAAAATTTGTTCAGTGCAGTTCTCCAGCCAAGCAATGTGTAAGCGAATGCATGTACAAGGGTTATAAAAAAGAAGCATTTGAAAATGCATCTATGAGTGAAAAGAATGCACAAAATTGAATCCTTTTTTTTTAAAAAAAAAAAATTTATTAAGTTTTCCATTTTAACCAACCAATCAAATCACATTAAATGTTCCAAATTATGCAAATACATATCATAAAGTCCAAATATTTTGCCAAATTATAATTTTTTTGTTGGGGGTTCCCATGCTTCGAGTTCAGTGGGGTCCAATCATCTCATATTTGTACTGCTTTAAGTGTCCACTAGTCCCATCTT
Source organism: Podarcis raffonei (assembly GCF_027172205.1). Taxonomy (NCBI): domain Eukaryota; kingdom Metazoa; phylum Chordata; class Lepidosauria; order Squamata; family Lacertidae; genus Podarcis; species Podarcis raffonei. The sequence continues at coordinate 109,867,268 of NC_070602.1, forward strand.
TAAATGTTCTTGTTATTATCCTTTTCTTTAGTAGCCTCTGAGTTGTTTCCACAGGCGAGCTGAAATAAGCAATGCTTCTGTGTGAACTTTATATGACTCTCCCCCCTCCCCCCTTTTTTTTTGCAGCTGGTAAGTCCTTTGTTTGTAGTATATCCTCATACGCTGGTATTTATGCCAAATCCATCCAAAAGTCCTTCTCGGGTGGCAAGCGCCATCTTTTCTCAGTTCCGATGAAATAGAGACTAGGCGTTTGCTTGTACAAAATTGAATCCTAATGGGGAAGACTGTGTACAAAAATGTGTACATTAGCTGTGTGTTTCAGGAGAAATTTGTACTAAAATGCCTATTTTATTAAGGATTTTCCAAAAAAAATCATAAGGATCTTCCCAAAAAAAAAAAAAAGCAACCCCAAACTGATATGGAAATGTGGAGGACTGGCTGGAAAAATGAGAACCTGGGAAAATCCAGAATGGCTGGATTTGCCCATTCCTATCTCAAAGGCTGGCTCCATGGAGAAATAACTGGGGGAGCCACCTGCGGGGAAGAGTTGGAAGGTGCAGAAAGGATTTGACACTGCCATTCCCCACTCCCATCCAACAGTTCTCCCCAACAAATCTTCACTCTGCCTCCCACTCCACAATTCAGGTTGACAGATGTAGGTTTCTCTGCATAATGGGTGGTTTTGCCCTGAGCGCATTTTCCTGGCCGTGTGGGTAGTCTCTTGGATCAATACTGTGTTATTCTGTAATCCGTTTGATGTACCTTTCTTCTCCCCTCTGAAGGCCAGAGTACAAGTTGTGAATATTTTCATATATTTTAACTTGGCAATTGTTCTGGCTGGAAGCAACCAACAGCATACTGATCAGATTCAGTCATATTTGAAATGGGAGTTTAACAGAAGCCTCATTCTGGAATGGCAACTAAAGGTATAGCCTACCCCGCTGCAAGAAAATGAACCCAAGGCACGTTACAAAATCTAGTATCCTTGGTGCCTGGGTTTTTTTGCTTTATATTAATATAGGTACTGATTAGGCTGATATCAGCTAGTCATCTTTATATGGAAGAGTCCTGAAGAGTGTGAGTAACTGATGGCCCCACTTGCCTAATGGCTCACAACATTTCTCTTTTTCTGACCCACTGCAAAGTTGACTGCCTTGTGGCCTTCAAAGAGTTGCATATAGTGGTTAATGGTTTCATGGAATTGCCTCTCAGTTTGGTGCTTGACTCTTGCAAAGGCTGAATTGTAGGCAATAGTCAGAGCCAATGGGCTGAGCGAGAAGAGAAAGCTAAGGAAACAGATACACAGAAACTTGCCAGAGCCAAGAAGCCCATTGTTGATATTGGTTGTAAATTCCAAGCTCAAACGGGAAGTCTCTTATAGACCTAGAGTGATGGGTGGGAACAGTCCAATTCTCCAGATTAGTTCATTACAAACAAGATGTTCCAAGCAACAGTTCTAATGCTTCAACACACAGGGAAACTGTAACAGTACCAGAAATTCTCATTTCAAGCCCTGCCAGCTCCTGACAGCCATATTCATTAGAGACTATGTCCACCCTGGCCCTAAAACTAAGTCACGGACAGCATTAGAATCTTAGAACTGCAATTAGAATCTTAGTACTGAGAAATGACTTAGCTGGATCCCGTAGAATATTTTTTGTTAATGATTTATCTGCCACAAACCCATGCTTGTTGTTAATTATGCCATGACAATGCCAGCTGCTTCAGAACAAACCCTTATTATGGCAAGTCTAAATCAGATGGAAATTTAATCTTGGGGAATACAACAGAAAGTCAAATGTCCTATTACTTCTGCAAAAATAACATGTTTGAACTGACATGATTTCCCTCAACAAAAGGCTATCTGATTTGCTTGAATTGCATTCATCCACAAGAGGTATACATTTCTCTCTCTCTTTTTTCTTACTGTTTAGAACTTTATTGAATTTTGTTTGACACCACAGATGACAGTAAAAGTGATTAATTGCCTCTCATAATTGGAGTTTCATTCCAGTGGTTATTGCTTGTCAGTATCAATTAATAGCTCCACAAAAACCTCATTCATTTCACAATATTAAAGAATGATGGCTTGTGGGAATTATGCTAAACTAGCATTTTCAATTAGGCTTTGAATTTTATAGTGTACTGAATAATAGTTTACGGTTTTATAATAGTTAGCGGTGATGGGTTATTGTTGTATTGTAATCACACTAATCACACATATACGTTTCTCTGCAGAAATGCCATTATTGTAGGCATCATCTTTTAAAAGAAAACAACAAAAACAGACAATTGTATGTAATTGTTGCTTTTAAAGTAAAGCTTCTTTGGGGTACATAAGAGGACAAATTTGACTGTCTCAATTATATAGCTTTGTTTCGTTAATTAGGAAATGAGCACTGTTTGGAAGAAATGCAACAGAACTTGTCTACAGTTGTCTAACCATACAATGGAAAACGTTCTTCTTCTTTAATGTCTGCTAGAGTCATGCCGGGGCTAAGTGGCTTCAGAATGCCAGTTTAACCTTGTAAAATGTGGAAACACAAAGCCCTTCTCTCCAAAATGGTCTTGGTTGTCGGTAATGTTAAACTCTGCATTAAGCTTGAAGACTAGAAAACAACAACAAAAGGCTCTTTTATTTGTTAGATTCCGTAGCCTATTCTTTGGTGACCACTTTCCCAGTCAATTAGACATTTCTTTTTCTTTTGCTCCTAACCATATACATATATATCCCTGTGAATCTCCCTGTGTCCCTTTCTTCCACTGATGGTTGCTTAATTAATGTTAGTGGAATGTGTATATGCATTCTTTTCCTATGACTGTTTTTCTCAAACCCACAAGTGTCCTCAGCCACTAGGAACGATACATATGCAGAACAGGTTTCCATTTGCAGATTGGCACACCCACACACCCAAAAAGTTCACATTCCTACTCTCTAAGAGAAGGGATATATGAATCCGTCCATTTTGGCCCATGTCACCTTTGCACATATTCCATTTCTACGTTAATCTCAAAACATGCATTTAAAAGTGTGTCTTCTCTCAGAATAAATATTCAAACATATGCTTTGATAGGTCCTCTGTTGAGCCGCAATGTAACATTCAAGCAAGTGCTAATTCCGCTGGATAGTTAAGTTCTGATCTGAATCTTAGTCTCAAATGGGAAGTTTTTAATGTTTGAAGTTTTATTCTCTTTTTAATGTTTTGTTGAAAGCTGACCAGAGTGGCTGGGGAAACCCAGCCAGATAGGCAGGGTAGAAATAAGAAATTATTATTATTATAAAGGTGCAGAGCCACAAGTTTTGTATGGGACTTCTCGGCAGTTGAATTCCTCCAGGATTCCCAACTGAGAGGGGTAGATTTGTATCCTGCAACACTGGCTCTAATACAGAGGTCTTCAAGCTGCACAGCCCCTACTGCACTTATAAAGCCCATTTCCACGTTCCCTTAGGAGGGGGTGCAGCCTTCCCTCCTTTTCACAGAGAGTACATTCTTCCCCTCTTCCACTAACCAGTGAGAGGAAATTCTGCAAGTGCTTTTGGGAGCGCTGCTCCTTCAGGCAGAGCTGAACAGTCAGATAGACTGTTCTCCAAAATATTGGTACTGCAGGAGGAAATGGACCCCCTTGAAGCAATAAAAAGAAAGATGCACCCCTGAAGCCTAGAAAATCATTGGGATTTTATTTAAGTGGAAACCTTTTAATATTATTTATGGCACAATGCTCAATCTACAGTTTTTAGCAAACTAAAAGTAATGTACTAGTCAAGTACGTCTGTGTACTTGAATATGATAAAGTAAGTTTCTAGGACATGTTTGAACTAGCAAAACTGAAATCATTAGCTATTGACCAATGTAAGATTCCTTTTGAGAACATATACAGTGGTACCTCGGTTCCCAAACACCTCCGTTTCGGTTCTTGAATGCCAAAAACCTGGAAGTAAATGCTTCCGTTTGCGAACTTTGTTCGGACCTGAACGACGCAGCTTCCACTGAGTGCAAGAAGCTCTTGCAACCAATAGCAAGCCGCGCCTCAGTTTTCGAATGTTTCAGAAGCCAAACAGGCTTCTGGAACTGATTCCATTCAAAAACCAAGGTACCACTATATTTAATTAAGGCTCGTTTGAAGGGTTAGCCAAAGGGCTGATATTATAATTTCAGGATCACAGTGCATTATTTCATGGATTTAATTGAGGTATCAATTCATGTTTCTGAGCAGGGAGTTCACTTCTGACACTTTGAAACCCTTTGTTATTTTACAGAAATGACTTAATGTGAGACACTGCAGTGTGTAGCCTTCTGTCGTTCAGATGTGGTGGAATATTTCATTTTTGTTTTCATTGAGCTTTGGATGCTGACTATATAGAAACCTTTAATACTACTACTTTTCAAAATTGCCAGCGGCAAGCACCATCCTAAATGAAGTATTTGACATACCCTCTTGAAGGTGATATCTGCTACAAAACAGGCCTGCATCTGATAATAAATGCTTTCTCCTTCAAAACTATTGTGTGTGTTATCTGCGCATTCATCTTAATTATCTGATTAACTGAGTAGTCAACTTGATCAACTAATCACATGATCACTCAACTAGGTTTTGTTTGACTGGGTGACAGCTCTGCTTGTGTCTTTGAGTGCACAGAGGGTTTTTAAAAAAAATATATGAATTTGGTAAATTTGTCTTGTCAGCTTATAAAACAAGCATTGAAGTTGCCATTTGTAGTCTTGCAGTATTAATGTTAATATCAGGAAAGTGGTTTCTGAACAAGTTGAAGTGAGGGGCAGATGGGGCTCATCAACCTGGGAAGGTAGCCCATCTCGGAGAAGGAAAACTCTGGTCCTGAACCTCTGCTGCCTTGCGGGGTATTTTTGGGAGGAGAAAGGGCTGAGGAGTAAAGCTTACACAGATATGGAGATGAGTCCACAATACAATTGGATGGCGCCTTGTACGCCTCCTTCCAGCAACTCCTGCAGCCAAGCTGGTGCCAAGCGTATTGCTCTGCTTTCCTTTGGACCACATCAGTGAGGCCAAGAGGGGCAGCCCATGGCCTCCATACACACTTCCCAGGTTTGACCCCCCCACCACCACCACCACCGGAGTCATACTCCATTGTCTCTCAAGACAGACGGGTGCCACCAATAATATAAGAAGACAAACACGTTTGTATGTGAATAAGAAGAAGCTCCAACAGATGGCTTTGACATTGCATCATGCTGGCAAACCATATCATCTGGAGTGGCCAGTGATCCAAAGCAGCACACCCTTAAGAATATAAGGAGAGCACGGCTGGATCACATCCTGTCCAGCATCCTACCTTCCATTTCCTGCAGTGGCCAACCAGATGCCTATAAGAAGCCATTGGACCCTTCTTGCATGCCTGCTGCCCGCTGCCCGCTATTTCCTTTTGAGAAGCTAGCCCTGCAGAGCCAGATCAACTCTGGCTCTTGAGTATTTTATACAAAAACGTTTTTTCAAAGGGAAATTGCTACGAGATCCCATCTGCTAATTTTTGTGCAGGTTTTTCAGGCCCTGCAAGCAGGTGGGCGAACTGTATGAAGGATTACTTATATTTAATTTTCTGCACTAATGAATGAAAATGAAGTATTTATATGCTGTTGAGGGAGACAGAGATGTTCATCTCTGTGTTCAACTGGATCTGGCAACTCTCTCTCTCTCTCTCTCTCTCTCTCTCTCTCTCTCTCTCTCCATTTTTACCAGGTGCATTCTAACTAATGGAACTAGTCCCTAAGAAACCACTGGCCTTGGAAATGTGGCAGGTGTTTTTCCTGAATGTTAAGAAAAGGTAAATTTCTTGCCATTAGGGACTTTGGTGCTCTTGCGGGAAGGTAACAGATGCCTCTGCTCCTTTTCTGTCATCTTCTGCTAATGCTTCTGAGGGAGGAGGAGATGCATTAAAAGAGCAAAGCAAGAGTTATTCACTCTTCCTACCACATGCAGCATATATTCAGGAATTCATGTGCACCTCTTCATAGTGGTGAGGAGCCACACAATATAGAGGAGAGAAAAGAGGAAGTCATCCATATTGGCGGTTCCTGTCAGCATTTGGTTGGTCACTGTGGGGACATAATGCTGGACTAGATGAGCCTTTGCCCCAATCCAGGTGGGCTCTTTTACATTCACAGTGACAAAGCATAGATCTAGATCCACTGCCGGAGGCAGTGTGCCTCTGAATTCCAGCTGTTGGGCTCCACAAAAGTGAGGAGAGTGTTGTTGCACTCGTGACCTGCTTGCAGGCACCCCATCTGCTTGGCTTTTAGGAGAACAGGATGCTCACCTAGAGGGGCCTTTGGTCTGATCCAGCAGCCCGGCTGTTCTTCATATTTTTATATTCCACTCTGCTTCCAACCTCTGCTTCCTTCATGCTCCAGCACTGGGGGACGGAGAGCAGGCAGAGGCAGGGCTGACATGCGTCCTGGGGGCATGGCACGCCACCCGTAGGGGCGCGCCACCCAGTGTGGGTGGTGGGGCAGCCGCGATGGCACCCCATCAAGCCTGAATTTGGATGGCACACTTAGCCAAACCTTGGTTTCGCTCAGCATGGCACAACAGTAAGAAAGACCAAAGAGGAGCAAAGTGACTATGGGGTTGTCTCTTGGAACTGGTAAATTTGTGCAGTCCCAATAATCCATCATGTGCAAACCAGACCATTATTTCTGTGATTCCCTCTTTCTAATCTGACTATGAGTTTGCCTCCTTGGTAGTGGAACCTGCAGTGTATGTGTGTGTGCGTGTGTGTGTGTGTGTGTGTTTCACGTGTATCCTGTGTCATAACTCATGAGTAAATCACAAGTAATAATAAATCACTGCATTGGGTCACAGCCAAAAAAATGAACATTGTGAGCACTAGAAGTCCTGATGAGTTCTTCAGATATAAGATGGGACAAATGGTGTATCTGGCAAGATATTAGTATTCTGTGCCGAGCTGCAATTAAAGTGTCTTAAGAAGCCAGAGGTCCCTAACTAGCCTTGTTTCCTAATGTAGCTGCCTTGCTTTCTCATGTTGCGGTAATTGTATTTAGATCTCTCTATTTTTCCTTGCTCTCCTTCCACCTGTTTGGCATCTGGAGTTCAACATGCTAATCCTGTGAAAATATAAACAGGTTTACTTCAGGAACAACTTATGGGATGTCCCTTAACTTTAGGTATTTCATCATTGTGCCAATTAAGCATTCAGGCTGACCATCTGGATACAGACTCCGTGACATCCCACCAAAAGCCACGATGGGAATTATTGATGGCTAAGTAGCTTTCGTGTTAAAAAACTGGCTTCAAGAATGCTCAACTTTTTCACTGGGTTGTTAGAAGTTTTCAAAGCAATCCAGCAAGGGCACCTTATGGATTTCTTCCAGCTTCTTGATAGTTCCTTCCCAGGAACATCAGAATTTATCTTTCTTCTAGGAGAGTCAAGAAAATTTTTTTACAGCCTTCCTTAATTTTCCCCTGACAGATCCCCTTAACCCTGCAAGTCCTCCTCCTATGACAGCCTTCAGTCTACAAGAGCCAACTCTCTGGTATATTCATAACTAGCCAGAAAAGGACTGACAATGGCACCAGCTTATTATCCTTTTATACAAAGGTAATTACTGCACTGTTGGAAAGGCTTGTTAGCTCACCAATGAATATCTACTCTTGGGGACAGATAATTGCTGTCACACTCATCTGTTGGGCCCAGCAGAAATAGAAAACTCAGAATAATGTAATGGGGGGAATGGACATTCAAAAACTACATCACTGTAAAGTACTGCTAATCAACAGAAGTGGAAGTGGCACATGCATACGCACACACCACCTCTTCATGTCATATCTCCAGGTTTTTGAGATAGAGAGAGAAACCAATTCTAGTCCTGGTCCTTCACCATCACCATTACTGCACTTGTGCAGATACTGACCAAGAGAGGTCAGTATCTTCTTCAGCTGAGCCAGGGAATAATGAGTGAAACTGCTGTCCTGAGCCCATTGTCACTTGGAGCTTGTCAATAATAATAATAATAATAATGATAATAATAATAAATTATTTGTACCCTGCCCAGCTGGCTGGGTCTCCCCAGCCACGCTCGGTAGCTTCCAACAAAGATTAAAAATACATTAAAATGCCACACATTAAAAACTTCCCTAAACAGGGACCTTTGTTCCTGGGGTTCTCTTTCACCTCCTGTGAGCTCAGGCAAATGATTGGCAGCCTAGCTGAAATGTCATACAGCAGGGATGGCCCTCCAGATGTTGATGGACTGCTACTCTTATAATCCCTGAACAACAGGCCATTGCAGCGGAAGTTCCAAAATTATCCAGAGGTTGCCCATCCCTGCCAGAGAGAATATAAAACACTGTGGCTTTATGGAGAAAGTAGGTAAATGTGCAGCACCACAAATCTAGATACAAGCTCCATGTATGCCACAGTTGATAATTCAGTTTTATAAAATAGTACTGCTCTTTGCTTTAGCATAATTGTGGCAGATGTGCACCCCACCGCAACGTCTCTAGATGGGGTGATGCTGATGTTGCTTATAGATACAGTGGTACCTCGCAAGACGAATGCCTCGCAAGACGAAAAATGTGCAAGACGAAAGAGTTTTCCGTTTTTTGAGTCGTTCCGCAAGACGAATTTCCCTATGGGCTTGCTTCGCAAGACGAAATGTCTTGCGAGTTTGTTTCCTTTTTCTTAAAGCCGCTAAGCCGTTAATAGCCGCTAAGCCACTAATAGCCGTGCTTCGCAAGACGAAAAAACCGCAAGACTAAGAGACTCGCGGAACGGATTAATTTCGTCTTGCGAGGCACCACTGTAAAGGAGCCAGAGCCTTTCCTAATGCTTGCATACAGCTGGTCAGTAAAATTTCAGGATGCAGAGTTTTTGTTTTTGTTTTTTTAGTTTTAAAAAGAATTTTATTCAAATTTCACAAATTGTATAAAAAACATAACAAAACAAAAAATACAAAAATACAAAAATACAAACATACAAAACTAAGATCAAAAAACACAAAAATAAAACAAGTATACTTTCTATCCCTTATTTTCTTAAAACTTACTTCCCCGACTTCCTCATGCCTCCCCTTTCTGTATTCCAATTTCCAATTTGTTAATTCAGCAAATCCTTTCCCTAAGTTTCAATTAATTTTTTAACTTTCGTTTCTTTTAACTTATCCGTTACAGCTGAAAACCACATACGTACTAAACCAGCGTCATACTAACATTCAATAATTTTACAATGTTTCTTAAGATAGTCCTTATATTTCTTCCAATCTTCCTCCGCTGTCTCTCTCCCCTGGTCTCGGATTCTGCCAGTCATCTCTGCCAGTCCCATGTAGTCAATCATCTTCATCTGCCATTCTTCCAAGGTGGGTAGATCTTGTGTCTTCCAATACTTCGCGATGAGTATTCTTGCTGCTGTTGTAGCGTACATAAAGAAAGTTCTATCCTTCTTTGACACCAATTGGCCGACAATACCCAAGAGAAAGGCTTCTGGTTTCTTCAGGAAGGTATATTTAAATACCTTTTTCAGTTCATTATATATCATTTCCCAGAACGCCTTAATCTTCGGGCACGTCCACCAAAGGTGAAAGAATGTGCCTTCATTTTCCTTACATTTCCAACATTTATTGTCAGACAAGTGGTAAATTTTTGCAAGCTTGACTGGGGTCATGTACCACCTATAGATCATTTTCATAATATTCTCTCTTAAGGCATTACATGCCGTGAATTTCAAGCCGGTGGTCCATAACTTTTCCCAGTCAGCAAACATAATGCAGAGTTTTTGAACTTTCTCCTTTCCAGTTCCTGTTGTAGCTTACAGTGGAAAAGGAGGGGACGGCTCCTGGGAGCTTTACAAGGAGGAGATAATTGTCTCACACTCTTTGCAGTACCTTCTCCAATGCTGGAAACATGCATCAGTTGGTGATGGTTAATTACTTGGTGCACTTGCACTTGGTTCAATCTCCTGAGGAGCAAAATTAAATTTCCTCCTCTTAGCCTGGGAGAAAATAGATGTTTTGTGACCATGTAAAAGAGTGCCAGTGGCAGTGCTGTCTTCTAGGAAGAGGTGGGGGAGAGCAGAAGGCACTGACCTGAGTTTCAGTGAAACATACTCTTATTTTTATAGCTGCGTCCGGAATCCGTGTCTCTTTTTCTTTCCTAGGCAATTTATGTCCAGCGCTGTTTTCACATCCATTTCACAGAGCTTGAAAATGCCCCCAGCTTGTTCCATTGCTCACACACAGCCACTGTGAACAAAAATGTCTTAGCATTGTGGAGATTAGGGGCTGGGGGTACGAGGGCCACAGCAAAAACAATAATAATCTGGAGCCTGTGCTTGCCTTTAAAAATGGGAGAAAAGCACTCCATAAACACAGGAGAGAGATTGTGCTGCCTTCACGCCTCTGCATCTCCCACTGGGATCTCTATGTAGCAACCATTAGCAGGGTTGCAAGACCATGCAAGTGTGCAGAAGCAGGAACTGCACTGCTCTGGTCTCAGAAGAACTCTGCCCATCATGCTTACATCAGAGACATTTTACAACAGAGGTGAGGAACCTCCAGCCCACAGGCCAGCTCTGACCCAGCATGCATCCTAGTTTGGCCCATGAAGCTCTTTCCCTCCCAAAACGCCCACCGGCTCCACTCGTGAGATCATATGTGACATCAGGTTTGGGGGTGTTTGAGACGTGGCTGCACAACCAAGTTCAGTGTGGAGCTCAACCAGCCCTTGTAATCAGCAGGGTTGACGTTCCTGTGGGAACTTCATCATGCCAGTGATCCCTGGGGAAAAAACCCCAAAAATCAAACCCTAAATCTTAGCATGCCACATATGCTTGACGCTAAAACTAGACAAACTACAGTCATACCTTGGGTTACAGACGGTTCAGGTTGTGTTTTTTCAGGTTACGGACCGCAGAAACCCGGAAGTACCGAAACAGGTTACTTCTGGGTTTTGGCGGTCGTGCATGCGCAGAAGCACTAAATTGCTCTTTGCACATGCGCAGAAGTGCCGAATCACAACCTGCACGTATGCAGACGTGGGTTGCGAATGCTGCGGGTTGTGAACATGCATCCCGCACAGATCACGTTCGCAACCCAAGCATCCACTGTATACGCTGGTTTACAAATTGCAATCAGTCGGCCAGGATAGGGGTGGGGTTCCATTTATTGATTTAGTTGACTTTCCAGATGCAGAAACTATTTATGAGACGAATAGAATCTGCCATTTCTCCACACATCCCAAGAAACATTCTTTCGAGGTTACAAGAAGGGTTGTAGCTATTTCCCTCCTGCTCACCAAGCAGGAGTGTACTCTTCTGCAAGAATTGTTGCATAATTCCCTGGGGATGATCACCTCTTCTTCTGCGATTCTCCAGGCGTCTCAGTTTTTATAGACTCCGCTCACGCTTGGCTACGCTCCGGTATTCAGGATGACAGATACCTTTTTGCTGATATTGCATAGGGTTGTCACAAATGGATTGACAGGTTTCACTTGACAACAGCAGCCTGTGGGCGTCAGGAGGGTGCTTACCTCCCTCACCAAGACATTCACAGCCACCTCCTTCCTCCCAGACATCGAATGCTGAAAACCAAACTGGGAGGTACAAATAGGCAAGGTGAAAACTTTTGCCAGTCATGCAGGTAGATAAACTAGGATCATAGGAATACAGGGAGTTGCCTTATACCAAGTCACTATTGGTCCATCTAACTCAGTATTGTCTACACTGACTGGCAGCAGATGCCAAGGATTTCAGACAGAGCTTTCTCACAGCGCTACCTGGAGGATGTCAGGAATTGAACCAGGGTTCTTCTGCAGGCAAAGCAGATTCTCTAACACTGAGAAATGCCCATTTCTCAAATAATATACTAGAACAGGCTATCTGGTGCTCCATGGGCAGAATCCATAGAGCCACAGGCCTTCCTCCTCCATTCCACTGGAGCCCATTGAACCGCCTCTAAAAAAAAGCCATTCCTAAGAGTTGAGCCCACCTCAGAGCAATAGGAATGGAGGAGAAATTTGGTTGTTTGCATTTTAACGGGAACCTAATCAATACATCCTGAAGCAACATGCAAAACAAAACGCAGCTATCTTACAAAAAATTCACTTCTCTGAATTTTGCGGTGCAGGTTTTCGAAGCAAATGATGCATGCAAAAATAAATAAATGTGTAGATCAGGGGAGGGGTGTGCATAAAGAGCCATATATTTGAGGGAATGAACATATAAAGTGTGTTACGTTAGGGAACGTTGCTTGCCAGAATGTTCATTTCAGGCAAAAGCCGCATGCAAAGATATATTGGGAGAAATGCACAATAAAATGCTGGTGAATTTTCTCGAGAACTTTTTTTTTAAAAAAAAGGAATCGCAGAATGATGCAAAAATGTGGAGAACTGAGCTTAGGACAGGAAAAAATGATAAATCGAAATGGACAGATTTTCCCGTCCCTGGTCCTGCATGGAACTGCATCTGTAGTGGAAAATTGACATAAATTGTGCACTCTTTCTATCTCCGCAATCAAAAGTGCCTTCCATTCTGCCACTTAATAGCATAGGGCAGGCCGATTGGGGCCAGACCTGGGTGGGGGGGACATTTGGGGAGAGGGCAGAAACAGCCTCCAAACCTTGCATTAAATTTGAGGAGGTCAGGGTAAATTCTTAGGAACATGCAACCGACAGATGGATAGTTAGAAGTCACTTTTATTCATATCTCTTCTCTTTGGCTTTATTCTGTTGTTATCCCTTTGCTTTTAACTATCCCTCTTTTATTTTTCTCTCTGTGTTCTTTTATTACTTTGCATTCTCCCAGCTCTTTTTCTTTTTTCTTTTCTATTATTTTAGGTTTAGAATAGTTTGTTCTTTATTGTATTGTGAGAAGTCTTAATCAAACTTTATGCCCCCCCCCAAAAAAATCTTAGGAACCTAGGAAGCTGCCTAACATTGCTCCATCTAGCTCAATATTCCAAATGAAGTCACTGAGGATTTCTCCCTTTCCCTACCTCTCTGTTACTTAAAATACACAAAGATACTTACAGGTGCTGAACACCCCAGTGGGAATTTCATCCTGGCACAGACAGCCTCAGGCAGCTGATTGGGGTTGTGATGAAAAGGCAGCAAATGGTTAGTTGTTTAATTTATTTCCATTGTGTTTTCCTCCAAGCAGCAGGCAGTTGTGGGATTTTTCTGCCTCCGGTGAGAAAATACTGGCAACTTGGCTAGCTTTGGGTACTATGCACCTTGACTGGATTGCCCCACATGTTGTTCCTGCTGAGGGAACAAAACGTCTTGGACCCATTATAATACCACGTACGAAGTGGATATGTTTGCAATGCAGATAGAGGTTTTAAGTTAGTATTACAGGTATACTTTAGCATTTTGAGGGAAATCAGTAAACCCTGCACAAGGACTACTGCTTGTTCAGTGGGGCTTCCCCCCTCCTTTCCCTGTGCACTCCCTGCACCCCACAAATTCTTTCTCGGGGGGGGCAGAAGACCCCCCAGAGCAGCGCAGGGGAGACAAGGGGGATTGTTTCTTCTGGCAAGCCGAAATACTTGCGGTGATCAGAACAGTGAGGTGCTGAATTCCTCCCAAAGGCCACATTTAAAGCAGTATTATACCATTTTAACAGTCATGGCTCCCCGCAAAGTATTATGGGAACTGTGGTTTGTTAAGGGTGCTGAGAGTTGTTAAGAGATTTCCTTCACCGAGCTACAGTTCCCAGAATTGTCTGGGAAGAGGGACTGATTTGTTAAACCACTCTGGCAATTGTAGCTCTGTGAGGGGGATTTGAGTTTCCTACGAACTCTCAGCACCCTTAACCAATTCCCAGGATTCTTTGGGAGTTCCCATGACTGCTAAAGTGCTTTAAAAGCACAGTGTAGATGTGACCACAGTCTAAATCTTTATTTGGTCTCAGGAAAAAAAATTCTCTCACGTCAAAACATGCTATAGATTTGCCTTCTGACTGGATAGGAATTTCCCCTCAGGGTCAAAGTTTGTTGGTGTCTCTGGGGATTATTTTAAATTATGGTAAATGGCAGGGATTATTTGCTTGAGCCATCTGGCTTTATGTAAGTGTTATTCATTTTTTTCCTACAGAAGTTCTAGTATGGTGCATTTTGCCCAATCCCTGATCCTTGATCCTTTCCTTATGGATCACTATAATCCAACAAATCTGAAGAGGTCACATTTAATTATATGGAACAAACTCTAATGGACATTTTGGCTATGAAGACAAGTTCATATTTCCCCCTTCTTATGGGTGGTGAATAAAGAAAATTAACAGTAGCAAAGGTGGATTTGTGTTCTACACTTCCCTCATATTCTAACAAATGAAAAAAGAGAGAAATAAATTAAGGGTTATGGATATGCCTTTCATATCTATACTAAATTGTGCCTCTGGCACTGATGGACTTAGCTAATAGGCTGGCTTTTGATGTTCAGGTACGGAGGAAGAGTTTTGCTGCCCAGCCTGTATGAGAGAAGGAAAGAATTTGTCTGTTGATTAAAGTTTTATACACAGGGCCGGCCCAGCCATTAGACAGCGTGAAGCAACCGCCTTAGGCAGGAGATGCTGGGGACTGGAGAGTTGGTGGACTGGACAGTGTGTGCTATGCAGCTTCTAAGCTAACATGGTGTCCACAGGTACAGTGGAAGATGCTATCCTGTCAGCAAGAGTTCAGATCCTGTGTATAGCAAATTGTGTGGAATGCGGTTTCCCTTCCCAGCTCCAACCTCACCCCTCACCATCCACATTGTGGCTATGATATTTTAGTTATTATTACATAATTATCTCTATATCCCACCTCTCTCCCAAGGAGTTCAAAGTGGAATGCATGGTCTTCCTCCTCCCCCTTTTGTCTTCGTAATAACCTTCATAGCAACCTGCTCTGAAGGGTAGGACTCGAACCAATGGCTTCAAGTTACAAGAAAGGAGATTCCGACTTAACATTAGGAAGTACTTTCTGACCACAAGAGCTGTTCAATAGTGGAACTGGCTCCCTTGGGAGGTTGTGGACGGTCCTTCCTTTTGAAGGTGTTTAAGCAGAGGTTGGATGGACATCTGCCATGGATTCTTTAGCTAAGATTCCTGCATTGCAGGGGGTTGGACTAGATGACCCTTGGGGTCCCTTCCAACTCTACAGTTCTATCATTCTATGTGACGTGGGCAGAAGTGAAATACTGGGTGTTTCAAGGTTCCCCAGTGTGCTCATCTTTATTTCTCATAGGGAATAGAGAGGGTGTCCAATTTTGATTCTCGTTAGCTGAAAATACCATATTGGCCTGAATATAAGCTGCACCCGAATATAAGCCGCACCTTTAAAATTGGAGGGAGAGAGGAAAAATGTGAAAATAACCAAATATAAGCCGCTCCTTTCCTCGCTGCTCCTGGTTGCATATGGGGGGGGGGTTGCCACACTGCGTGGCCAGAGGCCTTTCCCCTTCCTCGCTGTCTCCCTTCCCGATCTTGGGGGAGAGAATGGGGGACTACACACTGCCCCATGCTCCTGGCTGCATACCGTAAGGTCACAATTATAAGCCGCACTTCAACTTTTCACGGTCAGAATTTGGGGAAAAAGTGAGGCTTATATTCAGGCCAATACGGTATATTCAAATGCATGCAAACATATATCAGATTGAAAAGCATCTACTGTTTTTCAATCAGGCTGTCTTTTGAGAGATTTGCTACCGCAGCTCAATACACTGGCTAGGAATTAAGTGCTTGTGAAAGGAAGCTTCTGTGTGCATAATTCTCATCTGGTTGGGTACGAAGAGATCCATCAGCTGCCCTCCTTGATCCAAGAGGAAGGACTGCAAACACAGTGGTGGTGGTGGTTGATAATAGTGCTGGAAATAATAATGATAATACAGTGGTACCTCGGGTTAAGTACTTAATTCGTTCCGGAGGTCCATTCTTAACCTGAAACTGTTCTTAACCTGAAGACCACTTTAGCTAATGGGGCCTCCCGCTGTCGCCGCGTCGCCGGAGCATGATTTCTGTTCTCATCCTGAAGCAAAGTTCTTAACCCGAGGTACTATTTCTGGGTTAGTGGAGTCTGTAACCTGAAGTGTCTATAACCTGAAGCATCTGTAACCCGAGGTATAATAATAATAATAATAATAATAATAATATACTCTGCTGACTGGCTTGTCAGGAGAAAAAGCAGGGTGCAAGACTCAACTTCATACATGATGTTTGGGGGTTGAAAGTTTGCTTGTTTTTTCCCAAAGGGCTTTGCACAATCAGCTGCTGCTAGCACATGCAAGTGATCTGTTGGTCTTCATATATACTGGGGTGTCCAACTTCCAAGAGACTGATATCTATTCCCACTATAAAAAAAAAGTGGCAGTGATCTACCCATCAAAGTTGTTGAGCTTTTTTGCAGGACACCTCACGATCAACCAGTAGATCGCAATTGACCTGCTGGTGGACACCCCTGATATATACAAATGGAAAGGATAGCAACTGCATTTGTAGAGGTGACTCATCTTTCTCCCTAGCTCTTATTATACCATTCAGAACTTGGGATGGGGGGGAACTATATAACCCGGGTGGCCTTGCGCTCTTTGTATTTACTCAGAAGTCTATCCTTCTGGTCCCCACTCTCAGGGACAAATGCCCAGAATTGCAGCCTGAGACTCCATTCCTATACAGTATTCAGTGAGACATATTCCTAAGATGCCATTAATGTGTTATTTACTCATTATGCAATGCCTATTGGGAATACCTGTGATATGTTTACACCTGGGAATATGCCCCATGGAATACGGCATGCTTCTAAATATGTTAGCTTTTAATGCATAGTCTTAGGCTAAACACTCTTGGGCAATAGGGACATAGGAAGCGCCATCTAGCTCAATATTATTACACTGCGTGGCAGCAGCTTTCCGGGGTTTCAGGCTGGGGACATTCCTGGCACTGTCTCGATTGAACCTGGGACTTCAGCATGAAAATCAGATGCTCCACCACTGAGCTGTGGCCCTTCCTTTTCGTTCTGGGCCACCCGTGGGAACCATCTCCCCATGCAGTCTGGGAGCTTTCACGTCACAGCCACAAAGTGCCACTTACAAAGTCTCCAAGGTCCTGATGCAGCATTCCAGATTGCAGATGTCATCTGGCTGGAAACACAGAGCTCTGCTGGCTTGTATAAGTAAAGGATTTCCATGAATGAATGAAGGAAGGAAGGAGCTGAAAGGTTAAAGGCAGGGGGGTGTTCAGCGTGATGCACACCAGACAACAAAGCTGTCTTGGGAAAGCAAGTGGAAAAAAACATAGTTGAATAAATGCACCGAGAAGAAAGGGCAACGTGGGATTAATTGAAGCGAAGCCCTAACTTGAAACCCTTGTGGAAGCAAAAATGTTATCAAGCCCCTTGTCTCTTCCCAAATTCCAAAAGAGAGATTGAAGCTCTGTAAAATACGCTCAGATCTTACCTAATGAATTTTTCATGGAAAGCACTCAAACACTTTGGTGATGGCTGGCAATAAGAACCCTGAGAGAAAGATGAATGGGTGCATTTAATTGCAAACAGGACTCCGAGTAATACATTATGTCATTTGGTTCTGTACAGTTCTGGGTGAGAATTCCCCCCTTCCCCGCCCCCTCAACCTCTGTCTCATGTTTTTATACATGAAGGTAGATAGAAAATGAGAAGCGGGGGGGGGGGAGAGAATAGAAGCTTTGTGTTGAAACCTTTTCTCGAGCTTATTCCGCAGTGACTGCCTTGACACCAAGATATTATAGATCAAGCATATGGGCATTTTATATCCTGAAAATCATATGCTTGACGAATAAATGCCTACTTCTGTCGCAGGCCCCCTCCTGTTTGACGTTCCACTTGCAAATCAAATTTCTCTGCAAATTCTTCATGTCTGGGCTTCAGAGTGAAATGCTGTAATTTCTCCTCCCACCCCCACCCCCCTCACAGCTGCCAACCATTTCTGAGAGACTTGGGCCTTTCCGTAATATATTTCAATTCTCCTGCCGATTAATAACGTGGTTGTGGGAAAAGACATGTTGAGCTGAGTTCAATTATCCTTCCATCCCAATTATACTATGACATTAAATCTTGTGACATTTAATAAGAAAGGGCATTTCACCCATGGCTACCTTGAGTGCTGACAAGAATGTCCCTCAGAAGATTTTTTTTAAAGACATCATTTAAAAAAAAAGACATTCTGACACACCTCTATGTCTACTTCCTTCTGTAAATTAAAAAAAGATGCAGCAAAGTTGTTAATATTGTGGTTACCTGGTATCTTGGACAAGGGGGAAATGGATTAGCTGGATGGATGGGGCTTGGCAAAGGTTTGAACTTCAATATGGGAGGAGCATAAATGGAAAAGAAATTGATTCAGTTCACATTTAAAGGTAAACCTACCTAATTCACATACCCCGAAACAATTTGCAAACCAAAACATCCATCCTTCTCTTGTCACCTCCCTGAATTTTGCAAAGTGATTTTCCAACCTAATATACAAAATTCTGTATCTTTGGAGAAATTGTGCCCCTGTGTGCATTTATTTTCTCCAACCAACTCATGTGCACAGAGAATGCATCCATTAGGGCAAAGTGTTCATGTAAATGCATATATTGATTAAAAGAGCATAACAAAAATGCATTATGTTAGGGGAAACTAGTTAGCAAAAAAAAATTAGGGGAAACTGTGTAAGGAGAAATTTGCATGCCAATGCTAATGACTTTTTAAAGAAACTTACAATGATGTGAACGGGCCTTCTCTGCAGTGGCTCCCCGTTTGTGGAATGCTCACCCCAGGGAAGTTCGCCTGGCACCTTCATTATACACATTTAGGCACAAGGCAAAAACATTCCTTTTTAACCAGGCCTTTGGTTGATTTGATTGACATCCTATACCCTTTCAAAATGTGGTTTGGTGGGGTTATTGGGTTGTTGTTTTTATTTTGATTATATATTTTGTGGTTTTGTATTCTGATTTTGTTCTGTGAAACACCCTGAGACCTCCAGGTATAGGGCAGTATATAAACCCGATAGATGATAGATAGATAGATAGATAGATAGATAGATAGATGATAGATAGATAGATAGATAGATAGATAGATAGATAGATAGATAGATGATAGATAGATAGATAGATGATAGATAGATGATAGATAGATAGATAGATAGATAGATAGATAGATAGAATTGAATATAACGTGTAGGCCACATTCACCCACACTTTTAAGGCACATTTAAACTAACAATAGTTCCCAGGATTCCCAGGAGTCATGGAGAAAGCCATGACTGTTTAAAGAGGGCCAGATTTGATGAAGTAAACATGCGTGAGGGTCGACCAAAGTTGTTGAGCTTTTTAAAGGATTTGACGCCAATAAACAAACTGCCACAGGGGCAGATAACACAGACTTTGGACATGCCTGGTTTAAAGTAATAGCATAGTGTTTTAAATGACTGGCATGAATATGGCCTTGATTTATTTAACACGTGCACTGTGCTTTTCTATTAAGACAATAATGTTTCTGCCATTATTTTGTGTGATTGTTTTAAACTGTGAGTGTGGCAAATGCTTCTTTTCTTACTGCTGCCCTTCTCAGGGAACAATACTTTGGCTGACCCCAACCCCTCTGGCAAGTGTACTATTGCAATGTGTGAAATGGCCTCTTAGATAAACAGTGCTACATCTCGGGGGGGGGGGGAATATGTCACTGCCTGGTGACAAGCAATTGGCTGGATACTCTTAGGTAAGTGTGGGACTCAGATTTAACTGCCACATTCTGCTGAGGCACACCTACTGTACCAGGTGTGCATCCCACACAGAGGTTTGTGCAGAGAAGGAAAGAGTTGCAGCAGATCTCGATGTGAGCTACTTCGTGCCCTGCTCTCTGTGACCACACAGTGAAGGACTGCAGCCTAAATGAGCAGAAATGATAAATAATAGTAAAACAGCAAAGGGAAAGCCATCAAATTTTGAAAAACAAACAAGCGTTTCTGGACTGATGGGCAAACATTTGGAGAGCGTTAACATTTGGGGAGTAAATACCTGGGGACTGCCAAATACGCAGGCAGCCTTTGAGGGATGCACATTTTGAGGTGTCAGGTGTATATTCAGAAAAGATTCCACAAAGGCAATGTTGAATTTTTCGCATAGGGCAAAGGACCAAAGCTCTATGGTAGATAGAACATCTGTTTTGCATGCGGAAGTTCAATCCTCGGCATGTCTAGGTAGGGCTTGTAATGTCTGAAAATTCTGGAGAGCCACTGCTGGTCTGTCTAGGCATACAAAGCTGGGTGGACCAATGGTCCGATTCTGTTAAAAGCAACTGGTTGCTATGCACTTATGTACACCTATAAAATTGATTTTGCCCCTGGAAGAAGAGACAGTTTCCACTGCATACTCTTGGTAGTGCAATGTCCTGACAAAATGGAAATGTAGTGCTAATCCAAACAAGCGGACTCTGCTTTCCTGATGCCAGCTGTGCAGTGCAGTGGGATGCCCTCTTGCTCCATGATAAGGCTAGTTGGTAATCAATTGCCTGCTCCAGCTTTGGCAGCAGAATCTGCCCTTGTAACAGAGAGGCAGTGGGGAAGGAAGGAAGGAAGCCATGCAGACTTCAGTGGTTTGGCTCAAAAAGTGATTGGAATCAGAACATATATAATGTGATGAGGAAGGACTGCATCACATGGCTTAAGTGAAGTAGGACCAGACCGATCAGTGCAGGGAATGAATAGCTTGATCAAAACCTAGAGCCTACACAAAAGGAAAGTTCTGTTTGCCCTGAACATTCTTGTCTTCTTGATAAGATTTCTCTCAGACCTCTGGGCTATTTTGGTCTCTCCCCCCCCCCCCACCCATACTGCGTCTTCGGTGTCTAAATGAAATAAACCACACATACACCCTTTCTTTTTCAAAGAAAAAAACCCCATACATAGGAAAGTTTGTGCTATCAAAGTTCACTTTGCAAAGCTGACTTACAGTCCAAGTTAAACTATTTACTTGGAAGCAGCTACTGTTTGCTTCAATGATATTTGCTTCCAATTAAAAAAGTAAGTTCAGGATGTGAATGATTTCTGTTCCAAAATTTCTGTTCCAATAAAGTACATGCACTTTAAGGTAAGGATCGAAGAGTGACAGAGATACATGCTAGAATATTATCAGCCCTCCTGGAGTATCTATCAGCCTCTCCACATAACTCACTTAAATGGCTCATCAAGTGTGATGTATGACACACGTCCATTTCCTGTGTGAGTTAGATAAATAACTCTATTGGGATTTTTGACAATTTTGACAATTTTCTGGCTCTTATTATATTATGTGTAAAGCTGGGTAACAAATACACACTAGCATTTGACTGGCAAGGGGGAGAGAGATTCTGGTCCTGGTGATCTCATAACGAATGCCACCCAAATATCTGAGAAAATGGGTTTTTGTCCAGTAAACTGAACACCTAACATAATGCTCAGCAATTTATAATGGCCAGCCTTCCAACTTGATACAACCAAGCATCATGTGCAATTTGACAAAGAACCGGAGCATCTGTCTCCATGCTGATGGGCCTACTTTTCTGACAGGGTCAGTCTACACTTGCTTCTGCACTGTTCCACACTGGTTGATTTTCAACTGTGTGTGTGAACTGACTCCACAGAACAGCACCGCTGCAGTGGTGATAGGCAGTGTGGAAGGACCACCAATGATCAACCTGTCCATTCACACATGCAGATTACCATTTGATGCTGCCGTCATGATGTGATGAATGCAAAGCAGCCTTAAATGTGATCTGTATTTCAATTGTTATCCATTTTTTTTCTTTTCATGTTGTGTGTAGCAAATAGTCAATGCAAGAGAAGGAACAAGGAGTAGTCATTTTCCCGCTCCCCTTCCCTGTTTTCCTGTCAGTGGTGCCACTCTCATGTTGGTATTCGCATCGCATCCAGAAATGCAAGAAGGGCTTTCACTCTTGCTAGAAGCTCGGCCTTGCCCTCACCGGTTCTGGAAGGCTCCTCTAGAAGAGTCCCGTACACACAGAGACTTTGTGCCTGCCCATTAGGGGAAATAGGAAGCCCTGAACATATATTTTTTAGATGTCCTTTTAATGTTGAGATTTGCAGAGACACCATTGATCCTTTGCTGAAGAGGCTCGCCGATCTTTCAGACAAGTCTAAACTTAATTCTCTCCTCTTAGGCAAAGATCACGAGAAAAAAACCTGGCTGGTAGTCAGATTCTGCACCCAGATTTGTAGGCACAGATCATCCTCTAGAATAAAATAGCTTACTAGGGAAATGTTGAAGTCTCCCTTTGGGGCGCCTCAGGGTTAATTTTTATGGTAGCCCAAATCTCAGTTGTACGGGTGTATGTATATATCTCATGAGTTATTGCTGCAATCTGCTCTGATTGTATATTTTATCTTTACGAATGCTGTTTTTATTGTGAGCTGGTCTTTGACCGTAATAAATTATCTTTTTAAAAAAAGTTGGTATTTGCATCTAGGGTGGTGATCAGACCACATCTGGAATATTGTGTCCAGTTCTGGGTGCCACAATTTAAGGAGGATATTGACAAGCTGGAATGTGTGCAGCGGGGGGTGACCAAGATGATCAAGGGTCTGGAAACCAAGCCTTATGAGAGAGTTGGGTATGTTTAGCCTGGAAAAGAGGAGACTGAGAGAAGATACGATACTCCCCTTCAAATATCTAAAGGGGCATCACAAAGAAAATAGAACAAACTTGTTTTCTCCTGTTGTAGACAGTAAGAGCCAAACCAAGGGCTTCAAGTTACAAGAAAGGAGATTCTGACTAAATATCTGGAAGAACTATTTGACAATGTAAAGGCAAGTGTTCATGGCTGTCTTTTCTACCATGGCACCTTATCAGGGGAGCTGCATCAGACCACTGTACTGTTTTAGGCAGCTGGTGAAAACCTGGTTGTTTAAAAAGGCCTTCAACTGAGATTCCTGTGTTAGTTTTCTAAAAAGAAAACTGAACAGTTTTTCTTTTTCTGGTTTCTCTATGATGAGATAGTTCTGGTGGCTATTTTGAAATTCCTCGTTCTAGTTTTGTTCTTACTATTAATAATTTTGATTTATGGTGGGGTTTGGAATGGTGATTATGATGTATGTGAATGTCATAATGATGTTTGTATTTGTTTGCTGCCTTGAGGTTCTTTTTGAAAACGGGCTGTGTTACGCATTTGCAGTAGCAGCTTCTCAGAATACCTGATCAGTCCTCTCACTCAGCTTCTGCTTGGTGAGAATGCCCCAAAGGAATAGAGTCCCACAGATGCCTTGGGGAGGCTTGCCACAGATGCAAAGTCAAAACCAATTTCCTAACTCCACTGAGCTGCTTAATTTATAACTCAGTACCCAACATTTTAACTCTCAGCCTTTATTCTTCAGGCTCTCTCAGACATGAAACTCAATCCCCTTGAGCAAAGTTTTATCCTCTCCCTACTTCCTAATTTAACATATCTTTTGTTGAAGTTCTATTAGTCTATTGACTTCTGTCCTTTACATGCTCTCTCTCTCTCTCTCTCTCTCTCTCTCTCTCTCTTTCACACACACACACACACACGTCGCTCATGCTCTCCTAATTTCTTGCTTTGGTTCTAGATCTGTCGTCCTATCAATTCCAAGTAGGGCTACAAGTCACCATCCTACCTCCAGGTTTTATCCTGGCACCTTGATTAGTTCAGTGTCCTCCCAGGCACACCCATTTTTAGAGTTGAGCTTTCTGCAAGTAAGGTAAAAAGGTAAAGGACCCCTGGACGGTTAAGTCCAGACAAAAGCGACTATGGGGTTGCAGTGCTCCTCTCGCTTTCAGGCCGAGGGAGCCGGCGTTTGTCCACAGACAGCTTTCTGGCTCATGTGGCCAGCATGACTAAACTGCTTCTGGCACAACGGAACACCATGATGGAAATCAGAGTGCACAGAAAAACAGTTTACCTTCCCAACACAGCGGTACCCATTTACTTGCACTTGTGTGCTTTTGAACTGCTAGGTTGGCAGGAGCTGGGACAGAACAACGGGAGCTCACTCCTTTGTGGGGAATCGAACCGCCAACCTTCTGATCGGCAAGCCCAAGAGGCTCAGTGGTTTAGACCACAGTGCCACCTGCATCCCTTTCTGCAAGTAGGATCAAATGAAGACATCTGTGCCCTTCCACTACAGTTTCTCCCCCTTCATGGTAATGTAGTGACAAATTCAGAAGAGTCCCTTCATAATAGTCACTACCACACCCCTTCTAAGATGATACAACTTTCTAAGATTATTCAGAAATCTTACAGTTATGCAAGAATAACAATTAGGGCTGTGTTGCCATGATCAGTACAGATGGCCATATGTTGCCTTTCAGCTAGATCTATTCTTTTCTGTGCATGGGCAAATGCACATCCTGATCAAATTTGCAGATGACACCAAACTGGGAGGGGTGGCTAACACCCCAGAGGACAGGATCACACTTCAAAACGACCTTGACAGATTAGAGAACTGGGCCAAAACAAACAAGATGAATTTTAACAGGGAGAAAT
Source organism: Podarcis raffonei (assembly GCF_027172205.1). Taxonomy (NCBI): domain Eukaryota; kingdom Metazoa; phylum Chordata; class Lepidosauria; order Squamata; family Lacertidae; genus Podarcis; species Podarcis raffonei. The sequence goes on from NC_070602.1 coordinate 109,891,747, forward strand.
GTAAAGTATTGCACTTGGGCAAAAAAAATGAGAGGCACAAATACAAGATGGGTGACACCTGGCTTGAGAGCACTACATGTGAAAAGGATCTAGGAGTCTTGGTTGACCACAAACTTGACATGAGCCAACAGTGTGACGCGGCAGCTAAAAAAGCCAATGCAATTCTGGGCTGCATCAATAGGAGTATAGCATCTAGATCAAGGGAAGTAATAGTGCCACTGTATTCTGCTCTGGTCAGACCTCACCTGGAGTACTGTGTCCAGTTCTGGGCACCACAGTTCAAGAAGGACACTGACAAACTGGAACGTGTCCAGAGGAGGGCAACCAAAATGGTCAAAGGCCTGGAAACAATGCCTTATGAGGAGCGGCTAAGGGAGCTGGGCATGTTTAGCCTGGAGAAGAGGAGGTTAAGGGGTGATATGATAGCCATGTTCAAATATATAAAAGGATGTCACATAGAGGAGGGAGAAAGGTTGTTTTCTGCTGCTCCAGAGAAGCGGACACGGAGCAATGGATCCAAACTACAAGAAAGAAGATTCCACCTAAACATTAGGAAGAACTTCCTGACAGTAAGAGCTGTTCGACAGTGGAATTTGCTGCCAAGGAGTGTGGTGGAGTCTCCTTCTTTGGAGGTCTTTAAGCAGAGGCTTGACAACCATATGTCAGGAGTGCTCTGATGGTGTTTCCTGCTTGGCAGGGGGTTGGACTCAATGGCCCTTGTGGTCTCTTCCAACTCTATGATTCTATGATTCTATGATTTTGAGTGTTCCAATACCTTCTTTTGGAGTGACTTAAGTTGTGTTTTCCATGAAGTTTCATGGTATGTAACAGAAGCTATACACAATTCTTTTGACACTGAAGCATCTTCTGTTTTTCAGTGTTCCTAAAAGCTTAGCGTTGGAGCATGCAGTAGCTGCAATGCTCCCCTTCCATGCTGATTGGGCAGCTCTAAAACACTGGAGACAGGGACCCTGTGGGGAGGCTGCTGCAGAAAAAAGCAATAGGTCTTTGACCCTTGCTTCCTATCGATCGACCAAAAACTTTGGCTCACCCTTCCCAAAAAAATCTCAACAATTTTGGTCAATCCAATGGGTATATCACTGCCAGTTTATTTATAGTGGGAGTAGATTGCAGTCTCTTGGAAGTTGGACACCCCTGGTCTAAGGCTTCTCCTTCCCAGGTAGCGTATACATTTTTTAGCTAAACTTGTTTTTTAAAAAATACTGTCAGAAACAGGCCGAGAAGCAGCCTCTTCCATAACATCTATATCTGGCCTTAGTACATCTGGGAGAGGAAGCAAAAGTGCTTTGTTGTCTTCTCTTTCAAAACAATCCGGGGGTTAGCGGGGGAGAGAAATCTGAATTGCCCTTAGGACAGACTATTAAAGTGTTAGCTGCTGAGTGGTACTCCCATCGTGGTGAAACTCTGGAGTTTACATTATTAAAATATTTGCCTTGCCATTTCACAGTTATTGCTGCATCTGCCGTCACGAATGCTCCAGATTGGGAGCCTCTGAAGTCATTTGCAGTCCTCGGAAATAATAAAATCCACCCTACTCTGCATGGAAATGGCTGCTTAACAGATTGCTTAATGTGAAAGATAGCGCAAGTGGAGTGCTGATGGATTGCCTTCTCTTGCCACGTTACTCGAAGACAGCTGATAAAAATGTCTTCATATATAATCATTAACAGCAGAACTTTCCAAAGCACTGAGGGACCAGCATATGTACAGAGCGGGATTGAGGGGAGAAAACAAACAAAAAATGAATATGTGTCAATCAGCACACACATAAATACAACCTCATAGGTCAGGCTGCACAAAAACCAAATTAAGGGAAAGGGTTATTTTGTTATTTAAAAATGCAGTAAAAATGCAAGTATTCGGTGTACGCTTCTTGCTGCACAGGGAACTGGGGCCAATTCCCTCATTCCCCCATGAAGCCTATTGCAAAGAACGGATTCCCTGCTTCCAGGTATGTAGAATCGCTGTGCTTGAGGTGCAGCAAGGCAGTATATTTCATTACATTTCCAGAAGTGACTTTCACATTGTGTGGAAGCTCAAATACAGGGCCAAAATTAACAGGGGAATGGAGTCAACTGCCATGTAAATGCAGCCTGGTGCTCTACGTGGATGTGTGCCCACTGGGATAAGTTACCATTTGTTAGCAGTCAACATAAACCCCTGTGGCACAGTTGCTTTCCCCATTGGCATTGTGATGACTTCAGCTTGCTGCGAAGTTGGGAGCAGGACCAGCATGGGGCGGGTGGGGGGCAGATAAGGGTGGAGGAGCAATCTATTTTCACCTCATAAAAAGCTGCATGCACAACATAAATTTAAAATGTGTGTGCGCACGCATGCACACACAAACACACAGAATCTTGGGAACTGTGTGTTTTTAAGCATGCTGGGAATTTTAGCTCTGTGATGGGATAAACTGCACATTCTTTTGCGGGGGAATGTTCCTTAAATGTATGCAACTTTTTGCACAGAATTCGGTGGTTCTGACCAATCCCTGGATCGGACTACATCTTGCTTCAAAGACCTGCTTATGTCCAAATTGCTTATGCTTTGTCAAGCTTTTTTAAAAAATAAAACAAAACCAGTCCAACTAAGTAGCGTATTTTTCGCTCTATAGGATGCACCCGACCATAGGACGCACCTAGTTTTAGAGGGGAAGAACAAGAGAGAAAAAATTCTCTCCCTCTCCACACAGCGCCCCTTCAGCAAAGCGGCAGGAGAAATGGACCCCCTTCCATTTCTCCTCCCGCTTCGCTGAAGGGGCGCTGCACAGAGAGGGAAAGCTGCACAGCGCCTCTCCAGTGAAGCAAAGCCAGGAGAGCAAGAGGGATTGGTGTGCACCGATCCCTCTTGCTATCCTGGCTTCAGCGAAAGCAACACGAAGCCTCCAGAGCGCAGCGGGAGCGCTCCCTCTGCACTTCGGAGGCTTCGCGTTGCTTTCGCTGAAGCGGCAGAGCCTGCATTCGCTCCATAAGACGCACACACATTTCCCCTTAATTTTTGGAGGGGAAAAGTGTGTCTTATAGAGCGAAAAATACGGTATATGCAACAAAAAAGTATATTGTATATATAATATATACAAAAGAGTTTAGTCCCATGCAGTACTATATTTCTGCAGCGTAAAATTACAAGTATTCATGCATAGGTATTTCAATGCCCTAATATGTGTTGTAATATGTATCTGAAAATGCATTGGTTACTGTAGGAAACTTAGAGTGTGTATGTGTACAACATGCATATAATATTATAGTTATAATCAGGGCTTTTTTTTTCAACCAAAACTCACTGGAACTCAGTTCCGACCCCTCTCAGGTTGGGCGCCATTGCCATTCTGAGAGAACAAGGGAGGCCTTCATGGTGAGTTTCTAGAAAAATAGCACTGGATATAATATTGTTTGTAATCATGCAAATCATGTGCAATAATTGTACATGTTTTTAGTGGAGCAGGTAAAATGAAAAGTTGCTTCTCGTCAAGGAGTGATCAGCTTCCACACAGTGGGTCAGACACACCACAGACTGCATCTGAAAAATATGGCCACTCCTGCCTGTTTTTCTGTGGAGTTAAACAGAAAAGAAAAAACTACGGTCGCTAAGGATTACCTTTACTTCTAAGACTTTGTGATGCGGGAACTGGCAATGATTCAGCACGGTGCCACACTGTGTCATTTCAGAATGCTGCACATGGTGTTCCTAGTAGCCTTCCTGTGGCATCACACTCCTAGTAGCTGTCATGTGAGTCTCTTTGAAGAGTCTTGAGGCAGATTGTGGGAGGAGGTGCAAACATTCAAATGAGGCTCTGTCTGATTCTTGGATAGGTGGAAAACTGGGGAGGGCAGAGAGAGAAAGAGAGAGAACTATGCAGTTTTTATATTTTAAAAGTTGCAGATTTATTTCAGAAGCTGTGCTAGGGGGGAAATCATCATCTTCAAGAGATGCTAAATTGGAAAACTTTACCTAGCCATGTATACAACAGTCCTTGTTGCTTAACCTCGCAGAGAGATCTTGTATCACCTCAAAAACCAATACTTTTCCATGGAGGTCAGTACTTTTCACATTGTCCAAATGTGAGTCATTTGTTGCAGGGACAGCTCACAGCGGGTTTCTCCTGATGCCAACTGCCAAGCCTTTGAAGAAGACCTATTATTATTCCTCTAATGGTTTGAAGTACAACATTTGTTCGTTGAATCGCTGCACTGCTCCCTTTTCATATAAGCTGGGATTACCTCTTATCAGAAAGAAGCCTTGAACTATCAGTGACATGATTGTTAGACACTCTCTGACTTTCGGCTGATGATACACCCTCATGCAGCCTGTGTATGAAATATATATTTCAAATGCATGCTGCTGCCTTGAATGCTTAGATGCTCCAGGGTACCTTCTTGAGGAGATTCTTAAGAAGTCATTTCAGCTGCCTGAGTCTCCTGCCAATATTTTGTTGTGGTGTTATAATTGCAAAGCTTCCTCTTCCGCATCATTGTGTGAACACCCACAAACAAAGAAATGAGGAGCTGTTTGATAACACCGAGGGAACAGAGCTGATGGGCGAAGCACAGAGGAAATGCAACAAGGAGGCAAGGTATTTTGCTTTGTAACCTCTTGCAGCTTAATTTCCCTTACACCAGTGGTATATGCATACAAGATCGGTGTAAAGATAGAGAAGCAAAGCATTCTGAAATGAAGGAAGTGCTGTTCCAGTGCTATTTATTCTCAGTAATATAGAAACCATTATTTAGCAAGGAAAGAGAGAACAAATGCCCAGTATAGTAAACAGACTTTCTAGAAAATAAGTACCGATGGACAACATAAGCAAGCTTAGAATGACCCACAGCCAGGTCAGTAAGTAGCTGCACATTTTTGGACTCCTTTGTGCAATATCACACACAGACACACACCAAGAGGCTTTGGTACTTCAAGTTCTACATAAAGCCAGAATGAATATTAGCAAATCAAATGCTGCAGCATGCCAGAAATGTGTCAAAGGAAATGGTGGTTTAAAGGATTATAGGGGCATCTGCTGAGGGGCATAGTTGCTGAATCCTCAGGTCTCGGTAATCAGTGCTGACCCTGTGGTTTAGGTAGAAGATGGTAGCTTTTGAGGGTACAGTCATACCTCATGTTACGTTTGCTTCATGTTACGTTTTTTCAGGTTGCGTCCCTTGGCGAGCCGGAAAGGGTTACTTTCAGGTTTCGCTGCTCACACATGTGCAGTAGTGCTAAATTGTGCTTCGCACATGCGCACAAGCACCAGATCATGCCGCGCACCTGCGCAGATACGGCACTTCAGGTTGTGGGCTTTTCACGTTGCAAATGGGCCTCCGGAATGGATCCCGTTCGCATCCAAAAGTACCACTGTACTAAGAAAGGACAGCAAACTGTCAAATCTTTAGTTACATTTTTACCATTTGGTGGTGGAGAGTTCAGGTGGCCTTCAGCTAATTTGAGTAGACCCGCTGAAATTAATGAACCTAAATGAGTCGTATTGATGGGTCTACTCTGAATAAGACTTGCTTTGAATGCCACCCTCCATTTGTCATACTCTTACTTCAGATCCCCCATATCTTGGGCCTTCTGTGGCTGTGTTCTGTGGCGTTCAGAACAATGTGTGGAATGGTGAAATCACATGGGTGGAAAGAATAATGTGGAACTGTGGTGTTTAAGTGCCACAAGATTGCACAACACAGGAACTTCCTATAGTATTTTCACCTTCCATGAAACTTCCCTGTTTTCCAGTACTGGCCTATGTGGAGCACAAAACCTTGGAGTTGTCCTGCCAACAATGGCATTGCCGTACCTTACCTGAGCAGGGCTGGGGCAGGGCAGGGTGGTGGTGATGCCAGGACTGGGCAGGTGCGCTGATGAGAATGCCAGATTGGCTCTACTGGTGCACATACTGCCACCTGCCCCACCCCAAACACAGCAATGCAAGAAGCTACCTTAGACGATTCTTCCATGGTCAGTATCATCCGCATTGGCTGGCGGTGGCTTTCCAAGGTTTCAGACAGGAGTCCTGCCCTACCCTACCTGGAGTTCTGCATGCGAAGCAGATGCTCTGTCCCTGAGCTTCAGACCTTTCCTAGGCCTGTCCAGGTTCCTCAACCATGTTGGTGCTAGGAGTTTGGCTCCATCCCACTCCACAAGCTGCTAATGCTATTTTATACATTACTAGAGTGGTATAAAATGCAGTTATTGTGAGACAGCAGCTGTGTTGCATGGATGGTGTATGAATCAAGCTTGTATGCTTAGTAGTTCAAGGCACTGCTGCATCGCTTTGGGCAGCAAAAAGAGAAGTTGTGTGTGTGTCGCTCTCTAGTTCCGCAATGAATTCAAGGGAAGTTTCATAAACCTGTTTCTCAAATGCTTGATTTATTTCTGAATCTCTAAAAGAACTTGTGACCTGCAATGCTCCCCACTACATTTCACAACTTCTGGATCTAAGAAAACGCCTTTGAGTTCCAAGAAAGACTGTAATGGAAAGAAATGGACTATTAATATTTTGATAACATATTACATGTGTCTGAGGGGCAATGAGAATTTGGGATTAAGAAATGCCAAGGAAATTGTGAATGATGAGAGATATAGGTATAAAAATTTAAACCCATAAAAGTGCTATACTTGGCCACAGCTCTATAATGTTTAATATTGCATGATCGTACTGAATATTGCATATTTCTTCTTTCATTCTGCTTCTTAGGAAAAAGATCTATGTACTGCTAATGCTTACATTTGACAGTATAAGTAAGAGATTCTCCACTCCTTACTCAATTTGTCAGTTTCCTGCTTGGTGAAATTACTTATGGACACATTTCTGTAGACAGGTTGCCTAGTTATGGTATAGAGCAGAAATGAGGGACCTGGGACTGACCTTTAAAGCCCTAAATGACCCCAGCCCTGTATACCTGAAAGAGCATCTCCACCCCCATCGTTCAGCCCAGACACTGAGGGTCCAGCTGTGAGGGCTTTCTGGCAGTTCACTCACTGCAAAACGTGAAGTTATGGGGAACCAGGCAGAGGGCCTTCTCGGTAGTGGCATCCCCCCATGAAAGATGTCTCCCATCAGATGTCAAGGAGATAAATAACTAGACAACTTTTAGAAGATATCTGAAGGCAGTCCTGTATAGCTGTTGTTGTTCTTGTTGACGACTCCCAACTCCCATTAGACCCAGCCAACATGGATAGCAGTCCGGGATGATGAGAAGTTTGTTCAATAACATTTGGAGGATAGCAGTTTCCCCATTCCTGGTGCAAAAATTATCCTGGGATAAAAAAACAATATTGAGAAAGAATAATCAGCAACTTGTACCTGGCCCAACCCCCAACAGCTCCATTGCTCTTTGGAAAGGAGAGCAGAGGTGGGCAGAAGGTAGATCAGGATCTACTCGTAGATCTCTGGTAATAGATAATCAAGGGGTTCTGACTCCCAATTCTTTTACAATAGCAACAACAAACAGACTTTTCCCACCTAAACTGGGCTGCTGAAATGAAGAAAGCTAGCCATGGGTGGACTATGGGGTGAATAGGCTGTGAGCTCAGCTCAGTTCTGATACTGAGAATGAATTCCTAGGCTAAGAATGTGTTCAGAGGCCCCCTGTTCTTAAATTCTACCTGTGTGTTGTTTGCACATGGCTCCCAAGAACCTTGCAATTTAGGTTTGGGCAGTGAAGGAGAGAGGTGACACAACTGGAAAAGGAATGAAAAAGGCCAGGCTAAGTAAGGAAAGAGCATTAGCAAAAGTTGCCCCTGCTTTAATAGTTGGCATTTTCTGTACACTGAAAGGTCATGTTTGTAGCATCACATTCTTTGCAGATGTATGTTTGATGTAAACAGATGCAAAGACGTACCATATTACTCTCCCAGCCTCATATAATTAGAACAGCTATGTACAGCATATGCATGCATCTCTTTATGTTGAAATATTCTTAAAAATATTTCCTGGCTCAGAAATGTGCTTCCCCCCTTCCCCACCAATAAATATGCAGTGTATGTAAACATGGGAACTCTAAACGCAAAACGTAATAAATAACTTAAGTGCGCCTCATACTCTATGGCTATATACCTTAATCCAGTGGATCTTAGAGCACTGCATGATATAAAACCACATTCCTCAAACATTAGGAATTGTAAATGGACTATTACAGCATATGCTGCTCTTCCCAGTAATATTATGTGTTAAAGGAGCTTTCTGTCAGACAAGAATGTTCAGACTCAAAAAGCTGCGTCAGAATATTGATGATATATAGCATTCAGTAATGGTTGCCTACTAAAAATAAACAAGGAGAAGGGGACAACAGAGGACGAGATGGTTGGACAGTGTTCTCGAAGATACAAACATGAGTCTGAACAAACTGCGGGAGGCAGTGGAAGAGAGGAGTGCCTGGCGTGCTCTGGTCCATGGGGTCACGAAGAGTCGGAGACGACTAAACAACTAAACAACAGCAACAACTAAAAATAAAACTTGGGCTTATTTAAATCCTCCATGAAAGACAGACTGAACATTACAGAGAAACTGAGAATGTCATGATGTTGTTGTTGTCTAGTAGATTTCTTATCTGTCCTTCACCATGAAGTCCCAAAGCGGGTTACAATATAAAAAAAGAGTTAAAATGGATTCCAGTCAAAAGAATGTTTGTGTGTGTGTGTAAGGCCTTGGTAAAGTTGTGCACCTTCAGCCTAATTCAAAAACTACATGATGAATGTACCAGATGCACCTCTGTGGGGAGGGAATTCCATAACAGAGAATGCCTTCTCCCAGGCTGCTACCCACAAGCTTCTGAGGATGGTAGAACTACCAAGAGGGTCCGGCTCCTAACAACTGGAGCTCCACCATCTCCACCTCTGATGAAATTGCCCTTGGCTTATTACTTATGCATATAAGAACATCATGGAATGGAAGCCAACTTCACGTGATTAACAACATATAAGCAGGGGAAGGGACGTGTATGTGTGTGTGTGTGTGTGACAATTAAGCCAAATTGACTTCCTGTAACTATTGTAGCTCGTATCCTAGATTTAAGGTGTTATCAGTGTTTATCCATTCTCAAGGTTTCAATATCAGCCGATCCTAAGCAGAATCATAGCTGGCAATTCTCTGTGAAAGGCATAGTTAGAATTCCCACTGCTATGGGAAAGAGAGAGTGCATTTGAAAGACCGGTGTCCTCTGGATATCCTTCAAAACAAGGGGAAGTTACAAAAATCTGGTGATCCCAGGTATGCATCAGTCATGCCTCCTCTTCTTCCATCTCCTAAGCCTAATCAGCCTTTTTGCAGCTAAGCCCAATATTTGCATCCTCTTTCAAGATAGCTGTAGCTCCCAGGAAGAAAGAACAATGGATTGGATCCAAGCTATATATGAACAGAAGGTATGCCTTTGCATGAGAGTTGCCAATACTCCACCACCATGTTTGCAGTCCTTCACACTCCCCTAAAGCTGCTCTGGATAGGCTTTTGGGGGAGGGTTGTTGCCAAAAGGAGTAGCAGAAAAGCCCCCTGTGTAACTTCATAATACCTTGGATCCCAGCCAGTATCTGGCATCACTACTGCTGTAATAAATCTCTTGTGCTGTGACACAAGGAATCATTTTGGCTGCTGTCCAAATCAGGATTAGCAAAAGCACATTTTTTTGGGGGGGGGGAGACATATTTGAACCTCAATGCCAAGCCAGGAATCATCGTTTTAAATAATATACAAGAAGGCCTCTTCAATCTTTTCCAGCATTTGTCCACTGCCACACAGTTTATGAATGTTTCTTCCCCCCACCAATGCATGTCATTTCCTTATAATGATATTGATATTCAATAGAAAAGTATAAGCGGCAAACATCTATGGCCTACAGGGATATATTAATGGAAATGGCCTATAATTGTTCCTCTTTTTTTCTACTATTTAATAATAAATCTGCCTAAGTCATTGTCTTACAGATTGGACAATCCCAACTGATCAGCCAGCTAGTGATTTCCTATCACATCAAAGGATTTACTGTCCCCTGGGCCAGATTGTGTTCTGTAAAGGAAAAGAAGGCAGGAGAATAAAGCAGGGAGCAATTCCCCAAGTATGAATCATGATAGCTTGTTTCCCCCTCATTCCTGGGAATAAAATTATCTTAATTTTAGATGGTTTTCGGTTGGTTGAAAAATAAGAACACATAAAGTGCATCTTTCCAAAGTCCAAGTCTAACTGGGTTTTTGTTTTGTTTTGTTTTGTTTTGTTTCCCCCTCCTGCAGCACAAAAGCCCATCATTGCTTGGGAAAGGCCACAAAATACCACTGAAGTAAAAGGAATAGACAAATTAACCTTTCAAGCTGTATTAAACTGCGCTGCCGTGATTCTGACCTGAGCAATCCTTGAATGGGTCTATTTGTTCATTTAGCACCACAGCTTTGTGTCATTTTAAATAATTCTTTGAAGAACCCATCAAAACATTTCTTTCACCAATGCATAAATATATATATAAAATAACACTTGGCACTGGAAGGCTGGTTTGTGCAGGGTAATTTGACTAATTTGCCATGCCAGAGGGGAGAAGAGGGAAATGTGTGAAGGAGAAAGTGTGCAAGCTGAATGTACTGGGGAAGCAGCGGCGGAGCAAGCCGATTGGATGCCTGGGGCAGCGCGCGTGCCCTGTGCCCAGGGGCGGGGCCAGCCACTCATGGAGCGGGGCCAGCTGGGGCAGGACACTCCGCAGGGCCTCTGAGGAGTCTGCCTGCCTCCTCCCACTCAGCCGCCCTACAGCTGGGGGGGGGCAGTGAGAGGACTCTTTGGGGCAGCGCAGAGCCTTGGGCAACCAAGCCACCACGTCACTCCCAGGAGAGACGCATGGCTCAGGTGTGCTGCAGGCCCCACGGTGAGTGCCACCCAGCATTTTGTCACACACCCCCTCAGTGGTGACACCTGGGGCAGACCACCCCCGTGTTAGCTTCTGTTTGCCACTGAGCAGTGCTTTGGAGTCACAAGACTCTGTTTACATTCCACACAGTCCAGGCTGTTGGAAGTCTCACAGGAGACGGATGTGACGTTAGTGGTTTCCTGTTCCTGCTCCTTTGTTGTTCAGTTGCTCTCTGCTCTCACAGAGAGAGGATGAGTTTTTTGTCTGCGTAGTTAGGAAAATAAAACTCTTTGCAATGTAGCCATAAATCACATCACTTCCGCGTGCTGCTTTGATTCTCTGCTGGATGGGAATGTGCCTAAGGCCTCATCAAAGGCTCAGGTCGTTAATCACGTCGGAGGCGATTCCAAAGGACTTGGCCGGAGGAAGATGAGCTTTATCAGCTTGACTGAGCAGAGATCCCGACACCCCCCACCTCACCCCCCTTCCTCCGCCCCTGCTGGGAAGAGTAGATGGTTGGTTCACACGGCTGTGGTCACACCCACACCATACATGGCTTTCCCCAAAGAATCGTGGGATGTGTAGTTTTTAAAGGGTGCTGAGAGTTCTTAAGAGACCCCCTATACCCCTCACAGTACTATAAGTCCCAGAGTTCCCAGTGAAGAAGGGTTGGTTGTTAAACCGCTCTGGGAAATTATGCTAGTGTAACTTTCCTGTATTCCAAACTCTTTTCAGGATCAGGCAGAGCCTGGCAGAGAAAAAGCAAGCCTTTAAGGTAGTGTTTGATTTAACACCACCCTCTCTTCCAGTGTAGCGTCCCCTGGGTTGTTAAGATCCTGTGACTGAGCTGAAGGGAGTTTGGAACAGGAGTCTCTCTCTCTGGATTTTATCCTGTCTTCAGCTCAGCTGGCTTTGCTTGTGGTGGCTGAGCCTGGGTGGAGCACTTGTGCAGGTGTATCTTTGGCTGAGCCAGGGTGAGGGATTTTGGCTGACATAACTCTGCTTGAGCCCAGGATCAGTCAGTTCAGCTGGAGACCCACGTGTCCCCAAACTCCACTCATCCCAGTGGATTTTGTGTTTGGATTGCCCCCATAACTAATTAAACTCAAGTTCCATTGATTTCAATGGGAACTGACAGTGCAATCCTAACCATATTTACTGAGTAGTCCTATTGCAGTGGCTCCCAAATGTTTTTCCTCCCTGTAGAGCACTTGAAAATTGCTAAGGGTCTTGGCAGACCACTTAATAACTTTTATGCCAGTTGCAGCAATTTTAATGCACAATGCTGTATAATTTTTAATTGTATTTTATTGCTTTTTATTTCCTGTGTACTGTATTTTATTGCAGTTTGAATGATAAGAAATAAAATAAGCAATAAAAATACAGTTAAAATCACACTGCTGAATGCAATGGATATGCAATCTCCTATCTTCATCCACAAATCCACAGACACACCATGGATCACCTGAATGAAGCTCATGGATCACATGAGGAACCCCCTCCCTACTGGATTCAGTGGGACTTACTCCCAAGTAAATGAGGTTCAAATGGCAACCTAAGCCAATTTATAATATTTTTTCCCCATTGATTTCAAGGAAACTTAAGTTTGACTAATTTAGTCTGGATGTTGTTGTCGTCGTTTTTTGGTTGTTGATGGTGATGTATTCCTTTCCTCAAGTCATGCAATTTTCTATATTCTCTTTAGTGTCTGCCAAAAGATACAATTCTCTTTCCTGCAGAAGACAATCACTGATGATGGTGAAGTTGATTAACATTGGGTGTTGTGCAATAATATATAGAACAAACATTACCTGCATTCTCCCTAGCTGGAGAAGGCAGAAAACCTATGTCTGGGTAAAGGAGGGCAGCCCAAAATATATACCCGAAGATACCATGGAACATTTTGTTGTTATTATTTTTTTAAAAAAAGCACACCACCTCACTTTTATGTGTGTTATTGCCAGCTCTTCCAGTCTGAAACTATTGGAACATCAGTTGTTTCGGCCATTTTAATTGTGTTTTTGATTTTACTGTGACCCTTAATTGAAGCTGCCTGTCAGTAGAAAAAGTTAAAACAGAAACAGAAAGCAGCTGTCAGTTATCTCTGCGGAATTGGGAACAGCTGCAGTCCAAGGCACAGTGACTTCAAAGGCCCCCTCATCATATGCTATAGCGTGCAGGCAGGATCTGCTTCCACTGAAGAAGTGCTTTGGTAGAAATTGTTGTTTGGGATCTTAAGGGTCCTGGGGCCTCTGTTTTGACTTGATTTAAATTATTTAAAATAGCAGGAGGCATCAATCTTCAAAGAATATTTTGTCTGCAGCATTTTCTTTCCTTTCTTTCTTTTATTCCATATTCTTTAGGTGTATGTTGTTTTGTTTTATTTTGCTTTTCTTTTCTTGAGGGGGGAATATTCTAAATCAAACTAAAGTCACTGGGGCCAATAAATCCTACACAGCTTGAAGAGTATTTCCTAATTGATTATTTTCTGCGCCACAGTGGCAATCAAACTTGGAATGCTGCTAATGTTATTCACCAAAGCTGAAATAATCTACCCTATCTCCTGCATTCAAGCCCACTCACTCGCTCATGCTGGACACATTAGGAATTGCTTCATTGCTGCCCATTAATGCAACCCCTGAATTGCAAACAAGAGTGCAAAGGTTCCTCAGTTTTTGGTAAATATATGGGAATTCTCACACATCATCCACAACACAGGCTGGCTGGGGTAGGCTTCAGCACCATGGACAGTTCAAACAACACCAGCAAAGAATCTTAAAGAAAATCTATTACAGAGATGTTTTGTTGACTGGAATCCACTAAATCTAGCAAAGTGGAGTCTAGTCCACAAAAGCTTATGCCATAATAAAACTGCTCATCTTTAAGGTGCTTTATAGTGTTGGTTTTGCTGGAATAGACTAAAATGATCAGTTCAGCAGTTCCAGGTTGAAGCTTGAAGCCTGAGCTCCTGGCCTTTCATTTCTAGGCAAGATGATCCTGGCCACACCTCCTTTTCCAAGACATCTAATTTTGTGAGACCTCATAGTCCATGTGTTTAACATACTCCCATTGTTTTCTCATAGTTGTTTTTTTTTTTAAAAAAAAGGTGATTACTCACACAGAAATTGCTCCCAAAATATGCTGAAGTGAAAAAGTTAACTACGGTAATTCAGGCTCGGCTGAAGCCAGGCAAGGGGCAGTTGTTCAAACGTAATTCTTTTTTTAATATAATCCATCCTAGTTGCAGGCTGTTTACTGACCTATCTGTCAGGAAACTTCTCGATTAAAGAAGGCACTGCTTGATCTGAATGAGGCTGAGGTGTGCCAGGCCAGTTTTCCCTCACGATACATTCTTTGATTCCAGGACAACAGAAAGCTATAATACAGTGTCTGACATCTAGTGCAGCATAATTATCAGACCCTTTCACCTCCGTGTATACACAGCTATCAGACCATAGAAATACATGCATAATTAGATTATCTTTTTTTTTAAAAAAATGAACATATCTACTCATGCATTAAATAGGAAGAAATTACAGCACAATACAGCTTTAGAGCACATATTCCTTTGAGAAGTTTGGGGAACTAATACAGAATAGCTCATTTGAGGAAACTGATTTTTCCCCCTCCTTTGGTGCATACAGTTGGTAAATCATCAGTCATGGCTCTCTTGAAAAGTGGTTCTTACATCTTCTTTTCAGTAAATGTACACATTGGTCTCTTCTGTGATGTATGCATTTCAAAAGCTCTCCATAGACTTCTGTGATCTTTGTAAACTATCTAATCTCTGCAAAGGTTTTGTGTTTCCTTTGACTTTTAAATATGGGGAAAAAAATCCTCTTTATACACCATTGAAAAAGTTGATTGCTTTGCTGTTGAACAGAAGCTAAATCTCACATTTTGTAAATGAGAAAGCATTGAGTATTCTTCTAAAGCCACGGCATCTATTTGCTTCTTTATGTGACAAGGCCATTTGAATTGCAAGTTAAGCTCAGGATTTAGGAAATATGAGACACATTTCTACTATGTACTGTATCATAGTTGCAGCAAGAAAGTTAATGAAGACTGGGAACATGTTATGTTAGAAATACTTCAAACACTCAGTGGTTCTCCCCATTATATGCTGTTTTAGTGTATCAGTGCAGATAAACAAACGTGCAAGAAAATAAATCTACAATGGATTGAAAGTAGGTTTGAAACATCCATTCATTTGATGACTAAGGATCCATGTTGTTGTAAGGTCATCAATGCAATACCATCAAGCATTTTCAGTCCAAGTTCAAAATCATGGAGAATTTTATAAGAGAGTGAGTTGAGAAAGTTGATGGTTTGGATCCTTGTTTCCCTTATGCCAAAAGACTGCAATTAATCTGAATGTTTTGACTCATTTTCTAACATCCAGAAGCCTCATAAGCAGGGCCAGTCATATGGTTCTTTACTAATCAAAACACACAGACTTGTCACGGCTAAAATGACCGCTGTTTCTTTAATGCTTAAACAAGCTGGGTCAGCATGAGTCAGCGGCCTGCAGCAGGTTGTATATATAAAGTGAGAAATGCTGAGGTTGAGTTGGGTTGGTTGGTTGGTTAGTGAAAGCTGGTAGTGTTGTTGTGTGTCAGTCGCTTTTGCACAAAGACTTTTAAGAGTAAAACTCTGCAAGGATACTTTTCTCGTGGACTCTTTTATGCCGACAAGGGTCTGAGGACCAGGCTGAGGAGACAAAGGGAGGTCAGAACCCTTTCCTTTTTTTTTTTTTTTTACAAACACTGACAAGTCTTCCCTCCAAAAGATGGCTCTTGGGTAACATAGGGGGAAATGTTACATCATTGGCGCTGCTGACATGGTTCCTGAATTCTTCATAGGATAGCAAGGAAAGAAATCACAGCAAAGCAAGTCCCATACCATTGCCATGAACCAGGCTTCAGTGCCACTGTTTTGCTGAAGCTTAGTCTCTTAACAGTTTTGTGATGTGTTCAGCTTCAGCACTCTCCACTTGAAGTCCATTGGATTACACATATGAACAAACATGCATACATGCATTTCAGTTCAGGAAATATGCATGCATATTGTCAATATTTGTTTGAATTTGCAGTATTTCAGTGCTCTTTCAGTAGTGCAAGGTCTGCTGTCAGAACTCAGTTAAGGCAAAAAAAAGGTGAAAAGTCAATCCATGCCCACCATGGGATTATTTTTGTGTTCATTCCAACTACGATAGTCACATGAATTTCCCTCATGAAAGGATTCTAAATCCATTTATATTATTCTCAGGCACTGTGTAAACAGCAGTGTGAAACACTGGTTCATATGACAACTAAGGAACCATTTGGGGTTGTTTTTAATTGACAACTCTAAATATTGCATGAATCTCATCCATAGAATAATTACAAAATTGCTGGGAGGGAGATAGACAGTAGTTGTGTGAGTCAAGCTGAAATAATGTAAAATCTTTGTGGTAGACATTTCAATCTTTTAAAGATATGCTCAACAGCAAATGTTACAGATGAACAAGTTTATAAATAATCTATTTCACATTTTTTCCCTCTTTCTGTTTTAATGAACAGTGCCTAAGCAAATAGTGATTTCTCTGTATTTATTGATAATTTGGAAAATAAATCTTGGCTCAAAACTCACTAAGCAGTTTATTCTGAATGTTTAGAATTATGGTGTCCATGTGTTTTCCAGTAGCTATTAAGTAAATGGCATATTTACCCCCATATTCCTGGCATGTTCAGAAGAGTGATGTGAAATGTCCTATTAGTCATGAAAAAGGCCAGCAAATGTTTGTCATATATTCTTTTATGCTTTTGCCAGCATTACTATGACCAGTTAGTAGCTGCACATAGCTCTTAAAAAATATTATTTCAGCTCACACCCTAAATATATTATTATTTGTATCCAGCTTTTTAAAATAAGGAATTAAACCCAAAACAGCTTGTAAAGGCAGTAATAAATTAGAACAGTTAAAACCAAAATACCATTGCTGTTAGAATTATAAGAGAGTGACATTGGACTAATACAGTCTTTAAATCAGCAGATAATTAAAGTGTGTTCAAAAATCAAGGGCAGTAATAATTGAAGTTGTTTAATTAGTGCAATTCCATTTGTGCAATGGAACAATCAACATCCTTCCCAAATCTGCTATGGAGGGGTGGGGGAATACCTAGAACAGATTTTGGGAGTGCCCAAGGAGAGAGGGAGGAGAAGTTCAATTGTGAAGCTACAAGTTCTTGCTCTAATGGAATTACTTTGTTGGATACACACACAAACATATATAGGCATATGAACATTTGCATTAAAGCCTGATTGAATTTTAAATAGGCGAGTTTTCAAATCCCATATGAATGAAAGAAGAGAGGGAGTTTGACAGATCTCACAAGGTAGAACCTTCCAAATCTTTGGTGCCACCACTGAAAAGGCCGTGTCTCCATTGAATCTCTTAAGATGACAGGCCAGAGAACAGGGCATCAAAGAGCCAACTTAGGACCTGGGCAATTTCATGATGGATTAACTAGGACAGGTCTTGAACTACACCACCCATCATCCCTGACCGCTTGCCATTCTGGCCAAAGCTGATGGGGTTTGGAGTCCAGCAACATCTGGTCAGTCCTAGGCTCCCCACCCCTGAAGTAATGAATAAATGGGTGATATCAAAAAGCTACCATATTTCTTCCAGGATTTTTCTTTTTTATACACACAATGGGCTGCAACCCTTTGCACAATAACCCTAGAAGTAGTTGCCATTTTGAGATGCTAGGAAAATCCTCCTGAGCTAGGCTTAGAAATGAATTTGGTGGGTTTGTTGAACCTGCCTCAGGGAAGATGTCAACTCTTCAAATCACATAATTCTTCCCTTTGAATTAAAATCCACGGGGGAGAAGCATTGATGCTTCCTCACTCCATTACATGTAACTGGTGAAGATTAAGACCCTGCAGGTAGGGGGGAACCAAAGGTGGGGTTGGAGACCATCCCTCATGGAGGGCTTGTGGCATGTGCTTCCCTGTCTGCTGTCTGGTTTAGTCTCTGCTCCTCTTTATTCTAACCTCATTCAATGTATTTTGGCATTTAAGGGGTTCAGAATAAAGAGCTGCAGGGATAAGAACTAAGACTGGGGGAGGGAATCCACCCTCACAAGTTGTCAATGGTGGCGGTGGGCTTTTCTCCTCCCCACAGGCCACTCTTAGATTTTGCCCCTGAACCTCAGTATGTTTCAGAGCACAATCCAAAGTATTGGTGCTGACCTTTAAAGTCCCAAATGGCCTTAGCCCTGTCTACCTGAAGGAGTGTCTCCACCCCCATCGCTCAGCCCAGACACTTAGATCCAGTTCCAAGGGCCTTCTGGTGGTTCCCTCACAGTGAGAAGTGAGGTTGCAGGGAACCAGGCAGCGGACCTTCTTAGTAGTGGCGCCCATCTTGTGGAACACCCTCCCATTAGATGTCAAGGAGCTAAGTAACTATACAAGCTTTCAAAGGCATCTAGAGGCAGCCCTGAATAGGGAGGTTCTTAATGTTTAATGTTTTATTATGTTCTTGTATATGCTGGAAGCCACCCAGAGTGGCTGGGGCATCCCAGTCAGATGGGCAGGAGTATAAATAATAAAATTATTATTATTATTATTATTATTATTATTATTATTATTAATCATTCCAGCTCTGTTTAGTATAAGGAACATCATTACTGTAATCAATTCAGCCATTCACTTCAATGGCAGAAAATAAAGGGTTGCACTCAGGTATACCATTGGAGGGGGTCCAAACTTGCCCCCACCCATGTCAACTCCAATGACTAGGGCAGGTGGTATGCCCTCCATCCCAAATAACAGTCTGTTGACTGGAACTCAGCGAGACCCACAGAGCCCAGTGCCACATGTCCATTTATATAACATCTGCATAACCGCAAACTTACATTTGTGGTCATGGCTAGGCTGTGAGAGGACACAGGGAGTGGCTTTTATATAAAGATAAATAACCGTTACTCTCAAAGTACTTTTTCATTTTTGGCCTTTTTCTGGGACCATTTTTCTTCCCTTTGAAGGGCCTGGCTTTTTGACGAAAAGAAATTGCTAAAAAATAAATAAATAAAATAACAGCGGTTATATCATTCTTCTCATGCTGCTATTGTTTTCTTCACACTGTAATTTAGAAATGGTTGGGATTCTATACAACAAAATTGGCGGTGGAGCACAATAGAGAAGCAAGCAGGCAACAAAAAGAGAAGTATGTCTCTTCTTCATCTGAAAAGCAATATAAGTATGAGTTTGGCTGAAAACAGTGTGTTTCACCTTTTCTCTCAGAGCTGCTTCTGCTGCTGCTGTACATTAAGAGTTTTAGGTTTAAATGCAACTTGTTCAATGAAAAAGAAAAAGGAGAGAAAAACCACCAGGCTTTCATTTTTTGACAAGGAGCCATTTGGGAGAAGGCTTAGTTGTTGAAATTGTACCAAATTAAATCTTGCAAGCTGTTTACAAACAAATCACTTTTTAAATGTTTTTCTCCTGGTGTTGCCTGTCTCCGTGTCTTATACTTCTTACCCTGAGGCATTCAAGCATTTATTCGACTCTCGTCATTCTTCCCACGGTTCCACAGCTGCCCAGCTGCCCTCACACCTGTTAGTGTCTCCTCCATCTGGGAATGTTCCCTCAGGTTGCCCTTAATGAATTTCATTAAGAGCGCATTTGTTATTTGCTGGGCGGGGGGGGGGGGGAATATGTGTAGGCAGAAGACTTCATTTTAATATCTTCATTTTAATACCATGTTTGGAAACATGGATATTCAGCCTGATGAGGAAGAGCTATAAGGCGTGTAGGCCACAAAGACACTTTAAAACACACACACACACTTGCATGGCAGTACAGTCGTACCTTGGTTTTCGAACAGCTTATTTCACGAACAACTTGGAGCTCAAACTCCGCAAACCCGGAAGTAGGTGTTCCGGTTTGTGAACTTTGCCTCAGAAGTCAAATGTCTGGCGCGGCTTCCGATTGGCTGCAGGACACTCCTGCAGCCAATCAGAAGCCGCGCCTTGGTTTCAGAACATTTCGGAAGTCAAACGGACTTCCAGAACGCATTCTGTTCGAAAACCAAGGTACGACTGTATGCTGTATTTAGGCCACATTCACACCATACATTTAAAATGCAAAAAAACAACAACAACACAACTTTATATTTACTGTTTAATCAACTTTTGCCACTACACATGGCCCCTGGAAGGTTCACCAGAAGGGAATGTGGCCCTCAACCTGGTGGAAAATGGTTCCCCATCCTTGGATTAAGGCATCATGTTGTGCTAAGGTCCAGAATAATACATTTAGCTTTTTTGGAAGCCTCAGCCACACCTCAGGAGACTTCCTTCTTCTTATGCCCTCTCACCAAGACATTTTGCTGTCCTCCTTGTTCAGTGACTTCCAAGTCATGGCAGTGATGAAAAGGGTGTAATTTGTCAAAGGGATGGTGTCGCCAATGTCTCAGTGGCTGCTATTTATTGACAGCATGAATGCTGAGGCATGTTACGTAGAACCAGCCTGCTGACCTGCATTCTAAGAAACCGTGCACTGCTTTGCGGCGTGAGCAGCAGTTAATTTTGCTAGGTTCAGAGATGAGGCCAAGGAAATTCTTCACGGGATACACACATATATTCTCCTGCAGTGCCAGTAGGCATAAGTGGAAAATGGTCTTCTCCATGTCTTCTCCATAAGGCCTGGAAACGATGCCTTATGAGGAACGGCTAAGGGAGCTGGGCATGTTTAGCCTGGAGAAGAGGAGGTTAAGGGGTGATATGATAGCCATGTTCAAATATATAAAAGGATGTCACATAGAGGAGGGAGAAAGGTTGTTTTCTGCTGCTCCAGAGAAGCGGACACGGAGCAATGGATCCAAACTACAAGAAAGAAGATTCCACCTAAACATTAGGAAGAACTTCCTGACAGTAAGAGCTGTTCGACAGTGGAATTTGCTGCCAAGGAGTGTGGTGGAGTCTCCTTCTTTGGAGGTCTTTAAGCAGAGGCTTGACAACCATATGTCAGGAGTGCTCTGATGGTGTTTCCTGCTTGGCAGGGGGTTGGACTCGATGGCCCTTGTGGTCTCTTCCAACTCTATGATTCTATGATTCTATGTGTGAATGGCATTTCTGAAACCTGGTACTTGATCCTAGACTTATTGTACTTATTATAGGCGTGTACTTTTAGAAAGTGATGGGCAACACTGGAGTGACTTTGTCCAAATCCAAAGCATTTGATCAGGGTGGAGAATCTCTGGCCCTGCGGATGTTGCTCAGCATATATGACCAATGGTCAGGGATAAGAGTGCAACAACATCTGGTGGGCCAAACCTGCCTTGGTGCTCTTTGACACTCACTATTTTCATATACACGCTCCCTGCCCCCCTTTGTGTTGCATACAGTGTAGTTTTGTCTGGTTTTGCCCCTAGTTTACTGAGCTGTAGGGCTGGAGGGGAAAGGTTGGCTCTATCCCACTGTGAGGCCCAGAAACTGTCCCCTTTCTTTCCCTTTATCTAAATATTATCTACAAAGCCTGTGAGCAGCTTCCCAGGGATTCAGGATACTCAACGGGATAGCTCAGTCAATAGAACATGAGACTCTTAATCTCAGGGTTGTGGGTTCGAACCCCACGTTGGGGGAAAGATTCCTGTATTGCAGGGGATTGGACTAGATGACTCTTGTGGTCTCTTCCAACTCTACAATTCTATGGAAGTCTCAAATTAGGCAGGCTTCCCTCCTCGCCCTACCTAGAAATGACAGAGATTGAACCTTAGACTTTCTGCATGCAAAGCAGATGTTTGACCACTGAGCTACAGCCCTTTCCCTTATGGTCCTTATCACATTTGAATAGCTAGCCTTTCTCTCTCTCATTTGTGGTCTTTTTATCACCAGCTGAGCACCTTCGTTTCCCTTCCAGTTACAAAGACAGTTGTAAATTAGAGACCATAATTCCAGAGTGTGTTTCCCCCCCCCTCTCTCTCTCCAGACATCATTGTATGTTTCCATTCTGTAACACCCTTCAGCAAGGGCTAACCAGCTTACAAAACTTCTGTTGCTGCAATGTACGACACGGTGCTATTTAAATGCTAATTTCTTTCCTTTTTTCAATCAGGTGTGGGGAGGCAGGGGGAGACTATGAAAACATTTCAGGTGCAGAATAATGCCTGCACATTTATTTATTTATTTTGTAAAAAAATAAGATGTCACACATTGGAAGGAAAAATACCATCTTAAAATAAGGTATAGCTTTTCCCGCAAACACAGCATGCTAATTGACAAGCATCTTGTTGGCACCTGTTCATCAACACGGAAATTCACATCGGAATTGATTTTCAAAACATTGCAGAAGACAGGCAGCTATATTAAACTTTTTCAGCAGAGACTGGTTGATTCACGTGGTTGCTAAGTGACTGCTGCTTCGTGGCAGAGATCTGCATGGAATTCGTTCTTGCAAACTGATTCATGCTATAGCTCGTGATCCCACAGGTGACTTGGGCTCTGAGGGGAAATGGAGCATTGCCACTATGGCTTCCCCATTGCTGTCAAGATGCCATCACCCCTGAGCCCTCTCCAGTACCAGAATTACTACATAAATATAATACAGGAGAGGGAAGTCCATCTTCCGAAGGCCCAAAAAGCCTAGGTGTGGGAGAGGGGATAACCAGACTTTTTTTTTACATTTGAACTTAGAGGGGAAGGCACTCTGCTCAATGGGAAACAGGTATTTACAAGTAAGATGAAGGATTTGAAATAGCAGGATTGCTTGCATTGATAAATGCACCCTTCTGTTGTTTGTTTGTTTGGTTGTTTGTTGTTTATTTTTAAGAACCATGTTTCAGGTGCTGAGAGTTGTTAGGAAACCCTATATTTCCTCACAGAGCTAGACTTTCCAGAGTTCCCTAGGAAAAGGGATTGGCTATTAAAAGCCACAGAATTTGTAGCTCTGTGAGGGAAAATTAGGTCTCTGAGCAACTCTCAGCACACTTAGCAAATAACAGGGTGCTTTGAGGAAAACCATGACTTTTTAATTTGATATAATACTGCTTTAAATGTATAGTGCAGATGAAGCCTTAGAGTAGGACTAGGTAAACTCAGGTTCAAATCAAATTCAGCCATGAAGCTTGCTGGATGCCCCAGCCTAAGCTACCTCACAAAGTCATTGTGAGGATCAAAACTGGGGCGCCTACCTTTTACACTCCCTTGAGCTCTTGCAGGAAAAGTGAGATATGAACATAATAAATAAAAATATGAACATAATAAATAAAGCTTGAAGGCTTTGGGGGGGGGGCTTGTATAAATTGTGCCTGTGGTTATGATTTGCGATGATTCAGTAACAGCAAGTTGCTACTTGATGCTGGAGTCATCAGGGGAGTTGGGTGTTCATCAGCCTGTGGATGATACCCAGCTCTACCTCTCTTTCAAATCAGAACCAGTAAAGGCAGTGAAGGTCCTGTGTGAGTGCCTGGAGGCGGTTGGAGGATGGATGGCGGCTAACAGATTGAGGTTGAATCCTGACAAGACAGAAGTACTGTTTGGGGGGACATCAGGAGAGCAGGTGTGGGGGACTCCCTGGTCTTGAATGGGGTAACTGTGCCCCTGAAGGACTAGGTGCGCAGCCTGAGAGTCATTTTGGACTCATAGCTGTCCATGGAGGTGCAGGTCAATTCTGTGTCCAGGGCAGCTGTCTACCAGTTCCATCTGGTATGCAGGCTGAGTTCCTACGTGCCCACAGACTGTCTCGCCAGAGTGGTGCATGCTCTAGTCATCTCTCACTTGGATTACTGCAATGTGCTCTATGTGGGGCTACCTTTGAAGGTGACCCAGAAACTACAACTAATCCAGAATGTGGGCAGTCAAACTGGTGACTGGGAGTGGCCGCTGAGACCATATTACACTAGTCCTTAAAGACCTACATTGGCTCCCAGTATGTTTCTGAGCACAATTCAAAGTGTTGGTGCTGACTTTTAAAGCCCTAAACGGCCTAGGCCCAGTATACCTGAAGGAGCATCTCCACCCCCATCATTCAGCTTGGATGCTGAGGTCCAGCGCCGAGGGCCTTCTAGCGGTTCTCTTACTGCAAGAAGTGGGGTTACAGGGAACCAGGCAGAGGGCCTTCTTGGTAGTGGCGCCCGCCCTGTGGAATGCCCTCCCACCAGATGTCAAGGAAATAAGTAACTATCTGACTTTTAAAAGACATCTGAAGGCAGCACTGTTTAGGGAAGTTTTTAATGTTTGAAGTTTAATTCTGTTTTTAGTCCTCTGTTGGGAGCCGCCCAGAGTGGCTGGGGAAATCTAGCCAGATGGGTGGGTAATAAATGATAAAATTATTATTATTATTATTATTATTATTATTATTATTATTATTAGGAGGGTCTGTGAACCAGCTGTCTGCTAACCTGTATAGAAAGAGGGTATTGAAAGGATTAAAGGGTTTTAAACAATCTTGTGGATGTCCTGGAATTAAGACGTTTGGAGCACTGGAAACCCAAAGAGGGGAAAGACGCAAGTAAACTGAAGTAACTGAAAGCTGCAATAATTCATTCGTAATTTTAGAAATTCCCCTGGTTAAACAATAATTCAGTAGGAGTGAAACACCAGGCAGAAGGACCCAGAGTTGCAGAATGTGGAGAATCCTCTGCTTCCTAAGAGTACTAGTCTATATCCACTTACCTGGGAATGAACCCTACTGAACTAGAAAAAAAAACTTATTTCTGAGAAACATGCACACAAGGGATGGACAGTGTAGTCTCATCTGAATTGGCAGTCCACCAATTTTGGAAGATGCATCTGTTTTCACAGGCATTCCCTTGATCTCTTGACCTTAGTCTCCTGTTTCAGTTTTAATGGGGTTGTTCTATTGCATATTTTAATCATGAGTGGCTATGTTCTGATGGGATCATTCTATTGTGTGGTTTATTGAGGGTGCGTGGGTTTTTTTCATTCCATATTTTAACAACATTGTGCAAATTGGTTTTTATGTTTTGTAAACCACTTAGCCATGTTGCCATTAATCTGTATTAGTTAATACTGTTGACCAATGACTTCCATCATCTCTGAGCACTGGCCATGCTGGCTGGGACTGATGGAAGTTGGTGTCCAACAATATCTAGAGTTACAGATAGGTAGCCGTGTTGGTCTGCCATAGTCAAAACAAATTTTTTTTTCCTTCCAGTAGCACCTTAAAGACCAACTAAGTTAGTTCTTGGTATGAGCTTTCGTGTGCATGCACACTTCTTCAGATATCTAGAGTGTTCCACTTTGGTTGCCCGTGCTGTACAGAATTACACTGTAATTCACACATTCCTACTGCAGCTTTTTTTTCCATTACTGAGGGGGGCGGTTTTGAGCAGCTCTTACTAACATCAAGTCAAATTGAGGCCATTCTGTAATCAGGTCACAGATATTTGACAAAGTGGGAAAGAGGGCAACTGTTTGTTATATATAACCATACACACACACACACACAGAGAGAGAGAGAGAGAGAGAGAGAGAGAGAGAGAGAGAGAGAGAGAGCTGTAGAAGCTATGATTAATAAAAATAACAACAGGGAATAAACAATATCCTTCTGAAGAACTTGGTGATATGTTCGCTCAGGAAAGGTACAACATTTTATACATCAAAATACTGGAAGGTAGGAGCTGTAGAGCTTAACTGCAGACACGATCTGCATATTTTTTCATAAAATTATACCAAAAGCTACCCCCATCTGCAGCAGTTTCATTAAGTATCCAGCATTTTTAAGGACACTACAACTTGTTGGATAATTTAGGTTTAGATAAAAGAGGTAATTAGTGTGCTGTTGGCGCTAACGAGCCAATTAGCAGTGACAACATTATAAAGAACTCGTAACACAGGTAGCACTAATCAGCTTTGGAGAACTATCTGTGCTCCAGACTCGATAGCCAGTTAAAAAAAACAGCAGCAACAACAACTCACATGCTATCTAGCCTGTGAGATATTAGAACAGTGAGAGACTCGCAATATTTAACTAGCTCATGTCTGTGTCATGGAAAGGTATATTTGCTCCTGCGATTAAGGGTGGGGGAGAAGAGCCTACACCAAAAAGGTAAGGAAACCTAACTGAAAACAGATTGGTAGAAGAAAGCCCTTAAGGACTGCTGGTGTCCACATGTCCCTTTGTATAAACCTAGATCAGGGCTGGGGAACCTGTTGCCATCTACGAGTCCAGAAGTGGTTGGACGCCAACTTCCATTAGCCCAGCCACTGGTCAGGGATTTGTACTGCAGCAACATCCAGAGGTCCACAGCTTCTCCAGCTCTGATGTATATCTACAGGAGAGACAATTCTATGATTCTTCCCTCTTATATATTGTTGCACTATGCTGGCAAGGCTGTTTGGTGTATTCATCACATCCACCTAGGCTACATGCATTTCTTCGGGAAAGGGAGGTCTGCTGTAGATATTCTCATGGTTTTAAGCTAAACCAGTTTCAGCTTTTGATCCACCCAGTTAGTGCATTGTTTGTCAGCCAGGTGACATCCTACTATTTTCTACAGAGTAACTGCTAAATATACAGATTCATACTAGCACCCTACAATCATGGGTTTCAAATAGCAGGCAATGTCAAATCCTTCTCCTGATGTGCCAAGGGAAATGTTGATAGTATCACACAATTTCCTTGTAGTGCAATTCTCTTCTGTGATGGGACGCCACAGTTGTTACACTAGCGGCCAAAATTGTGGAAACCTTTTGGAAAATGTCCTCCTCTCAGTTCCAGTAGCTGAATCCTACTGTGACCTGATTGAATCATTGCCAAAACAAGATGACATCTGATTGGCTCTCATTGGCTACATTCAAATGAAGGAAAACTACTGCATATCAACCTAAGCAAGTTGTGCTTCCTTTTTTTGGTTATTTGGCTTATAACTTTTGATAGAATACAGATAATTGAACAAACTTTTTTACATTCTTCATTAAATTATCATTCCATTGATATATAATTCTATGGTATTACTCCAAAAAAGGGGGGTTTATGAGCCATCAAACCTCAGAAATACACTTTTTCCAAAAGGTTTCCACAATTTTGACAACTAGTGTACACTACAACTCCCACCAGTCTCAGCCAGTATGGGCAATGATCACGGATGATGGGAGCTGTAGTTTAAAACATCTAGGAAACACCGGGTTTGGGAATAATTTTCCCCCTCTACACAGCTCTTACATGTATAGAAGCCATCTCAGTATCTGGATCTGAAAGCCCAGGCCTTGTTCTCTAGCGTCCTTGCCTCAGGGCCAATGCAAACATTCATCAGATGTGGAGAAGAGGTTGCTGAATTATGAATGACTTGCAGTTTGGATTTCCTGTGCCCAACATAATTTCTAAAATGGGACACACAGATCTCACCGGTAGCAATTGATCAGATCAATCAGATAGGGAGGGAGCAAGGCCAGCTGATTTATCAGCCCCAGAGGAGGAATCCCAAAGATACAAATAGCCTGCCAGAAATAAGCACATTGTCTGCTGCCTGTACCTTGTCAGCACCATAAACCACACACTACAGAGCACATAACGCTATGCACTTGGGATTGAAGGAAAGAGAAATGTTTGCACACCTCCTTTGGCTACTGGCTACAAAGCTTATAAAGCTGTCATGTTTATGGATGCTTTAGTTGAGATTCCTGCATTGCAGGGGGTTGGACTAGATGACCCTCAGAGCCCTTTCCAATCTATAATTCTTTGAAGCAGCCTTGTAGCAAGTCACACCATTGATCTATCAAACTCAGTATTGCCAACACTGACTGCAAAAGCTCTCCAGGGTTTTCAGACAGGAGCAATTCCCAGCCCTACCTACAGATGCCAGGGATTGCAACCTGGGACTTCCTGCATGCCAAACATGTGGAAACCTGGAGCCCTCCAGATGTTTTGGGTTTGCTGGGGCCAGCAGAGGTGTAGTTCAAAACATCTGGGGGCAGCAGGTTGGCAATGCACATCCTAAGGGCACCCAGCTGCCCAGGGTCAGAAACCAGGTGCTGCAATTGTTGGGTCTCTGGTCTGTTCCAGACAGACAATTGATAGCCAAAAATGACTCTGATCACTCTCCTCCGTGCTAAATGGAGTAAAGGAGCAAGATGTGCAATATCAGTGAACAGGCTAGAATAGTCAAATCAGATGGATATTCTCCAGAGTGTTGGACGCAATCATTTTTTGGAATATTTTCACTTGTTACTCTTTTTTTTGGTGGGGAGACGACTGTGTTTTAATCAGACATGTGGAAGATTTATCTACAAGGTATTAGGCATTCTAATCATGGTTAGGTTTTATGCCTCCCTCTGGCATTATTCTTGTTTATGTAAACTAAGTATAATATAAATCCTGCTTCATGACTCTGGTGTGATTGTTGCAGAGATTAATTATAATCTCACAAACACCACGCATATTTTTTAATTATTATTTTAAGAAAAATCATCCTTGTACTTCTAACTCCTAGACTGGATTTCTCTTTAACTGATAGCAATTTACACATTCATAAATTCCCTAAGCTCTTAAATATTTATGGGAAGAATAAAATTATATTGCCAATATTTTACATTACATTATATCAGTGCCCTCAGGATAAGTGTCTTGTTAGTTGCCTTATTTTAAATTACATCATAACAAGTTGACTTTATACAATGAGATTGCTTGTTTCTCTTCAAAGAATGCTGATTACATAATGGGGGCCTAGGAGGAAACACCTAGCCAGCTCTTTAAGGTTATGTTCCATCAATAATACTAATGCACAGACTTTTGCTCTGAGACAGAGGCTCCATAGATTTTGGGGCAGCTGTGAGGAACCTGTGGCCCACCACATATTGTTAGACTTCCTGCCATCCCTGACTCTTGACCATGCTGGCCGGGACTGATAGGAGTCCCCATCCTGTCTCTAAGGATTATCCTGTCTTCGGCCTGAGAGGACGTCCACAAGGCAGCAAGGCAAGTTAGGGCACCATGAACAACTCTGAGTGAAAAACTCCCCCCCCCCCAGGCTAAAAGTAAACTGAGCTCTTCTGAGCATTGGTCTCCAGTTCACCCCTCCTAAGCTCTAACCAAACTTGGGTCTCCAGCTGTTTTTGGACTGCAACTCCCATCATCCCTAGCTAGCAGGGCCAGTGGTCAGGGATGATGGGATTTGTAGTTCAAAAACAGCTGGAGACCCAAGTTTGGGAAACCCTGCTCTAACCCATTTCTCAGGGGGGAAAACCAACCACATGTTCTGGAGATGGGTGCTGCTTCATCTTTCTGTGGCCTCCCACAGTTTATATCTTCATTCCCGAGTAGGCATGGAAAGAGTGACTCTGGGGAAGGGGCTTGTGAAGGTTAGCTCTGGTTCAGCAAGCCATGAGCCAGGTCTAGCTCGTCAGCCAGTTACACAGCAGTCCTTGTGACGGTAAGCTTGAGACCAGGGCATTACACACCTAATTGAAACTGCCTTTCCATAAAATTTGTTGCCCCAGTGGAAGGCAGGCAAAGGAGGGCATTTTAGCTATTTTCCAAGAGATTCAGTCTCTCACAAAAAAAGGTTGTAGTGGGGTGGGATCTTCAGGTATACAGGGCCAAGGTCATTTAGGGCTTTAAAGGTCAGCACCAACACTTTGAATTGTGCTTGGAAACGTACTGGGAGCCAATGTAGATCCCTTAAGAGTACAGTGGTACCTCGGGTTACATATGCTTCAGGTTACATACGCTTCAGGTTACAGACTCCGCTAACCCAGAAATAGTGCTTCAGGTTAAGAACTTTGCTTCAGGATAAGAACAGAAATCGTGCGGCGGCGCGGCAGCAGCAGGAGGCCCCATTAGCTAAAGTGGTGCTTCAAGTTAAGAACAGTTTCAGGTTAAGTACGGATCTCCGGAACGAATTAAGTACTTAACGTGAGATACCACTGTAATACTATATGGCTCCAGCAGCCACTCCCAGTCACCAGTCTGGCAGCCGCATTCTGGATTAGTTGTTGTTTCTGAGTCACCTTCGAAGGTAGCCCCACATGGAGCACACTGCAGCAGTCCAAGCGGGAGATAACAACGCTGCCCCCAGAACTCCCGCAAAAATCAACATGTCCCCACTGGTCCCCAAAGGTCAGTGATCCCTGGTGTAGACAACACTTCAGTTTGATGGCCCAGCAGGCAGCTTTCTGTGTTCCTCTCCTTGCCTACCTCAAAGTGTCATTGTAAAGAATGACTGAAATAAGTGCAGGAAGGGAGAAAGAGCAGCGCAAAGCAGAGCAGCATAAGTACTCGGAATAAGTAGCTTATTTGGCATATCTGAATTAAGTCCATAGCAGATGGGATGACATTTGTGTTCGTTAGAGTCGAACAGAACAGAAGGTAAGGCTGGGCTGCCCTTTACTTACAGGAGTTTTTCTCTTCAGGTCCGCTGGTCCAGAAATTGTGTTTTAATTTAGGCGCTCATTGGCTAGTTTGTTCTTTCGCAATCAGAAAGCCAGTGAGCAATGCAGTTCAATTACACCTCTTGCAAAGCTTCATTGCATCACCAGTTTGAAACGCACAGGACCATAAAAATACATGGCCGGTGAAAAAGCCAAAGAAGTTTCCTTGGAAGTTTCTAAGTGGAATGTCTGCAGGCGGTCAGGCAGTATCCAAGACCAGAAACAATTGCAGGGAAGCAATATGGCAACAAAGGTTTGTTCACGGTCTACTATCGTAATATTATGCAACTAAAAAAAAATCACTGTAAATCAAAATAAAATATGTACTGGAACCTCACAGTTAATAAAAAGCTATAGAACTGGCATTGCCGCCTCCCTTTTTCGTTACTCTTTTCTGCTTTATCCTGTTCCATTTTTATTTTGCCTTCATTTTTTCCTTCTTTACATTTAACACAATGCAAACTATGTTAGCCACTTCAGGCCAGGGCCGGCCCACCCATGAGGCAAGGTGAGGCGACTGCCTCAGGTGGCAGGATCCATGGGGCAGCAGATCCAGATGTAGATCTTTATTCCCACCTTGTTCATGATGTAGTTTTTCACTCATCCCTTCTTCCCTAGCAGGGAGGCGGTGCCATTTTGTGGATCACCTCAGGTGCCAAAATGTTTTGAGCCAGCCCAGCTTAAGGCTTTGATCCTATGCTCCTTTAAGTGGGAGTAACCCCCACTGATCTCAATAGGACTTACCTCTGTGTATATTTGAACAGGATTTTCAATTTCAACCACAGAATTAAGAAGCTGCTCAATTCTCTCCCACTTGAATAAATGAAAATTAGCATCCTTAATTTTCAACATACATTGCCGCTATGTTTTCCTTCATTACTCAGAGGGTGATCCGAGACCGCCAAACACTTTTAGATGCTATAGATACCCTTTAGATGTTATTGATGTGAGCATGAACTCTCTCCTTTGAAACCTGTGAGACTTGAAATGCAATGCAATCCTATGCATGTCTACTCACAAGTAAGCCCCATTGAGTTCAATGGGACTTACTGCCATGTAAGTGTGCACTCCACTTCAGATGTCCTATAAAGTGTTAATAAACTCACTGGTGGATATCTGAGGGCTGCAGTCCTATTCTTTCTTCTTTGGCGATCACTCGTAGCAGAGTAAGATTGTCTTCCATAAACACGGTTTTAACAATGAGTCCATAAGTGACTGTGGAGGCCAATTCTAGACCCACATGTCCTTCCACAGTGGAGACATTGGTTTCCGGATGGGAGCTGATCACCGTGTGGATTTGCCAATCGTGCCTTCCTCTTAGCACATTTCTCCCTTGCGTCCTGAGTTCGAGTGTCTTCAAAGTCTATGACACCTTCTCCAACTAGAGCACTTGCAGGCCAGTGTTTCCCAGTTGTCCGTGAGTTGAGCCAGTGTGGTGTAGTGGTTAAGAGCGGTAGACTCATAATCTGGTGAACCAGGTTCGCGTCTCTGCTCCTCCACATGCAGCTGCTGGGTGACCTTGGGCTAGTCACACTTCTTTGGAGTCTCTCAGCCCCACTCACCTCACAGAGTGTTTGTTGTGGGGGAGGAAGGGAAAGGAGAATGTTAGCCACTTTGAGACTCTTTTGGGTAGTGATAAAGCGGGATATCAAATCCAAACTCTTCTTCATCATCATCTATACTACATTTTTTAAGATTTGCCTTGAGACAGTCTTTAAACCTCTTTTGTTGACCACCAGCATTACGCTTTCCATTTTTAAGTTTGGAATAGAGTTACTTACTGCCATGTAAGTTACATTACTTATGTAAGTGTGCACTCCACTTCAGATGTCCTATAAAGTATTAATAAACTCTCTGGTGGAGATCTGAGGGCTTCATTCCTATGCACATTTGCTTAAGAGTTTAAGTCCCATTGAACCCAGTGAGCCTTACTCCTGGGACAGACATACGAAGAATTGCACTGTGAACAGTGAGGGGAAACTGCCCTTTGGTCTTTACCTCTAGCGCCATCACATCTGGCATGCTTTGGAGATAGCAGCTTGGAATAATTATAGTGCAACTGAAGTGTATAATTACATGCTTTGTTTAAAAGATGCGTACCTAGATGTTTAGCACATCCCACTGAAGCAAATGGATTGTGTTGGGAGTTTGTAAATGCATGCAAAATGATTTGGATGCTTAGGTGCATAATTTCCAGTGAGACTTTCTGGTTAGTTTATTAATACCTTGGAGTGACTAATGGATGCCTCTTCTCTTGTGATTATTAAATTCTGGTTTCAGATCAAGTGTGCACGAAGCTCACAATATGTGCTTCTGTGAGTGATTTGCTTTATTTGCCAGATTGCATATACATAACTATGGACAATTTATTTTATGTGATGGGGAAGCCTAAATGCCCGGTGATAAGTGTCCAAATCACAACAAAATACAGAGAAGGAAATAAGGCATCATTGGGGGAAAGATTTGTGGCATGTAAAATAACACGAACTAATGTCTCAATTCCGTGGATGTTTACTGCGAAAGGAAGTCCCACTGTGTACAATGGGCTTGCTTTCAGGCTGTCTTGATGGCAGCTTTAGGGGCTTACTTTTGAGTAAGCATGCATAGGGTGGCACAGGACGGCTGCAGTCTTCTGTACCCTTCCTTGTGAGTAAGGTCCCATTGAACTCAGTGGGAAGCATCTCTTGAGTACATAGGAAAGGCTGGGATGGCGTGTTTCTTATCAGTCCTCACACCAGAGGGTGGAAATAAAAATAACGGGCAGGTGACTGCAATGCATTTGTGGTAATTAAAAATAAAAAAACTTTGTCAATTGGACAGTAGATTTTTTTCCTAAATAAAAATCATTGTGTTTAATACAACTGCTTATTTTATATTTTATTTTTTTTAAACTGCAAAAGTCATTTTAGGAGTTCCTCCTGTGAGAGAATGAAGAATGAACCGCACTTCTAAAAACGATGCCAAGCGTCCCCCAGTCCCACCCCTTTGGACTCAACATTGGACTTGCTCCTCGGTAGACACGTTTAGGATTGCACTATTAATCATGCTTTGAGTTAGGCCCATTGAAATCAATGAGATTTAAGATTTCAGTGGGCCTACTGTAGGCAGGACTAAGTCTGAAAACCAACCTGTATTGTTTCCTTTAAATGCAAAATGTATTCAGGGGTAATCGATTAATTAATTGAACAATTGATGAAAACTCAATCAATGAAGGCTTTTTATATATAGTTTTGATGCTAACCCCTCCTGCAAGGGGGAAAACCAGCATTGCTTGATTGGTGGGGTGCAGGGCCTCCAGATCTCTGAATTTGGGAAAGAGTGCTGATGGGATTTTTTATTGGACAGGTCATTGATCATAATTATGTTTGTTAAAGTAAGAAGTTAACTGATCTTGAAAAGAGAGTTATGAACAGCCTAGCTGTGGTCATGGAAACCAGCAGGAGCCGACTGCCTTAAACAGAAGAGGAAAATCAAATACTTAAAACAGGCACAGAGGCTGGTGTTATCTGATATGGAGGGAAACCAGGGTTGTGCCTAGTCCATCCTTTGAATAGAAGCCTCCCCGTGCACTCGTTCTTGTGCATCCTTTGTGTTTGGAAAATCTTAGCGGTTTCAAAGGTCTGATGAGCAAAGAACATGTCCTTTTACTCTGGAAATACATCTTAGTGAGATTTGTTCCTTCTTGTAGCATGATGTCAATTAGCTCCTTAAGAGGGACATAATTGTTTCCCTTTTTAAATTACCTTTTTATGACTTAAGATTTTGATTTTCTGGGTGAGGTGAAGGTATTCTATTTTTAAGCTTGAGGAGTACAAGAGAGTTAGAGCTGATTCACGGAACCATATCAAAATGTTGGTGCTGCAGGTCTGGGAAGCATTGTGTCTGCAGTGGTTACTCACCTGACTCAGTCGAAGTACTTCTTTGATGAAAGGCTGTAGCTTGGTGGAAGAGCATCTGTTTTTCCTGCAAAAGGCCCCCTAACTCAATACCTGACATCTCCACTTAGGGCTGGGAATGTCCTCTCCCTGAAACTTTGGAGATCCACTCATCTGCCGGGAAGCTAGAGTCGTGGCTCCACTCAACCCAACAGGCAGGGTGCTGTCAGCAGACTCTGGCCGATTCCCAGGAAAGCAGTGAGATAGAGAAACAGCAAGCTTTTCCAGTTCTGTTTATTAATACAATTTACAGAGACAAATCCCAGATACACTGTAGAGCCTAATGTCGCCACAAGTGAAGCTGTCCCCCCCCCCTTCTCCTTGACTTCCCTATTCATCTGTCTCCTTCTGCCTCCGATGGTGGCTGGTACATGACAGTTGCCTCTGAGCTCTCTGTTCTGCTATTCTCAGCGAATGCCTGGTTTTGGGTAAGGGTATGAGTTCTGGGATGCTCTCCAGCAACAGCATCTCATTCAACTGCTGCTCAGGCTCTGCCTGCTGAACACTTTCAAGTTCCTCCTCCTCCTCCTCTCCCATTATTTCCCAACTTTTGCCCTCATCTCCCTCTGAGGTGTGCCCCATGCCAAACAACTCCTGGAGGTCTACGCTATCTGCCCCTTCCTCCTCTCTAGGTCTCTACCACTGTTCCTCATCTACCCAGTCCCTGACACCAGCAAACAGCTTCCGACAGTTACATACTGGGAGAATAATGAAGGCTTAATGTTTTGATCTGGTCTTCAAGACTGCATGCAAAAAGCATGTTGAGTGCAAAAAAGCACAAGAAATTTTATGTGGACTTTTAAAAAGAGGGGGTCACAAACTGATGTGGAAATAGGGTGAGCTATACTGAAGGATGCGGGTGGCGCTGTGGTCTAAACCACAGAGCCTAGGGCTTGCTGATCAGAAGGTCGGCGGTTCGAATCCCTGCGACGGGGTGAGCTCCCGTTGTTCGGTCCCAGCTTATTCCCACATAGCAGTTTAAAAGCACCTCAAAGTGCAAGTAGATAAATAGGTACCGCTCCGGTGGGAAGGTAAACGGTGTTTCCGTGCGCTGCTCTGGTTCACCAGAAGTGGCTTAGTCATGCTGGCCACATGACCCGGAAGCTGTCTACGGACAAACGCCGGCTCCCTTGGCCTATAGAGCGAGATGAGCGCCGCAACCCCAGAGTCGTCCATGACTGGACCTAATGGTCAGGGGTACCTTTACCTTTATACTGAAGTTTGGGAAATAAGGAAACTGAAGGAAAACGAAATTGACAGGTGCATCCATCTCTATTTTGGAGCTCTTCTGGTTTCCTGGACAGCCTTCTATTCTTACTTTAATTCTTTACCAGCTTCAACAGCTGCTAAAAGCTCTCATAGAATAGAAAAAAACAGGCTTCTTTGATCAAATGACTGTTCTCATAAGATGGCTGAAACTCTGTTCGGGTTCCCCCCACCCCAGCAAGCTAGCCTGCCAATGGATACCATTCGCCCCATGGGGGCAGGGCATCCTCTGGGAAGTATGAGACACACACACCCCACGTAACCACCAGTAACGTCTGAATTGGTCTTGAGTCTCTGGTGTTGCGTTCTGTGAAGTTACTCACAATTAAGTAGATTCAGTTCTTACCATCTGGCTGAACATAAAGGCACAGTACATTATTCTATGATTACCTTTTTAACTAGCAAATGCTCATATTCTCTCTCTCTCTCTCTCTTTCACTACACCACTGCATGGAAATGTCTTTTGTCGGAAGGAAATATGTTCAGTGAAGATAGTGTAATGGAATCAACCTAATTAGTCTTCTGTAAAGTTAATTGTAGCTCTATTACTTGTTTACTTGGTTTTCTGTACAATGAGTGCATGGCTTGAAACAGGGGAAAGGATAAATGCATTGTACTGTAAATATGCATTTCATTTGCAGAGTATACAAGTCACTGTAGCAATACTTTGAAGTTAATGAACCTTCTCGGTTCATTACAGATAAAAATATTACAAACCCCCCACTCTTCTCCGTGTGGTATGAATGAATTGTCAGTTATGTAAACAACTCCTGAATTCCATTGGTAGAAATTTTTTTTTTTAAGTGTGTGTTGAAAGCATCAGTGACTTTGCTTTATTCCTTTGGTATGCTGCTGAGTTTTCTTCTCAAATTTGTGGGATATATTGAATAACCAGTGAACTCTGACTCCGGCAAAAAATCCCCAAATGCTTTTTAATTAGGTCTCCGGATTTCCTTTAATGAAGATTTAAGTACTTTCTTTTTCATCATACCACTGCAGTTCGCTCTCCTTCGCAGCGACTGTGGAATTATAATGATTTATTAATTAAAAACTCAATATCGGGCTAAGTGTTGTTGTTGTATCAGTAAATTAGGTTGGACTTTCAAAGAGCCTTCCGTGCCATATCAGATTGCAACAAAACGGTTTTGGACTTGGACCTAGGAAGGAATTGAGGACTTAGATAAAACAGCCAGCCATGAATACTACCAAGAGCTGTTTTCCTGTAATGGTCGAGAAGCAGAATGAACTGCGGAGGGATCATCTAGTTACTTTGAGGCTTCCTTCCCGTACCCCCTGCCTGGAGTGTGCAATAGCTCCAAATTGCATTTTAACTTGGGAATCGGGGCTCGCCACAAAACCGAATGACATGCACAATACACACCATGCGTAATGATAAAACAAATACAAAGTGACTGCAGGAGAAGCAGAAGCGAGCCTTTTTATGAGGCGTGCTCGCCTCTAAATTCAGTCTCTGCAGCAATATCTAGGAAATGGGAACACATTAGAAAGAGAGAGATGAAATTGCAGACTAGACGTTTGAGGAAGTTTTAATGAGACTGTAAAATATTATGATAAGCTATTGTTTAAAATATACTCATTCCAGTATCAAAAGAGATAAAAAGTTACAGAGGCAAAGAGTGGCACAATTAGAAAGCAGACAGGGAGTAAGTGGTGCCTTGATCAAAAGCAGCGGCAACGACCGAGGCTGCTGGAAAGGCACAATAGTTGGCAAAGGGGTCTCTTTGCACATTCTGCACAAGGATAGCAAAGCAGGAGGCTGAGTGACCTGATGAGGTAGGAACTGGACCCCTTCAAACACTGAAACCCTTAGAACAGTGTTTCTCAACCTGTGGGTCCCCAGATGTTGTTGGACTACAACTCCCATCATTCCTAGCCAGCACAAGCAGTGGTCAGGGATGATGGAAGTTGTAGTCCAACAACATCTGGGGACCTACAGGTTGAAAACCGCTGCCTTAGAGGGTGCGGTCATGACCATTGGTGTTATATGTTCCAACCATCCTGCCCCAGTTGGGCTGCTGAATTTTGTGTCATCTGCCCTTTCCGAATAGTCTCCATAGGCAGCCCAATGTATAACGCATTACAGTAGTCCAAGCTACTAAGTCACCAGTCCTTTTCTCTCTCTCAAGAAGAGCCCACGACTCAACATTGAGAACTCAGTACTAAGTCAAGAATGGGCATCCTGTGACTTTCCAGATATTGTTGGTTGCCTACTCTCACCAGTCCCAACCAGTGTGGCTAAGGAATGGCCAGAGGTCAATAGGACCAGTGCTGAGGGGTGATAGGAGCTGTGGCCTAACAACATCAAGGAGGCCAAAGGGAGATCTAAGGGTTGTATCTAATGCCATGTGTGCAAAATTCTAATGGGACTTCCCCTGTCCCCCAACCCTCTGGAGCACATTTTGAGGGGGCAAGGGAGGGGAGGGGAGAGGTAAGTTTCATTGCACAAGTGGAAGTCTTTTGGACTAGCAGAGCAGCAATGTTGAATACAACCCAATGCATTTTCTCTAGCTCTAATTATGTCAAAAGAAGTGAAGGAACGTGTGCTATCTAGCCTGAGGATTGGGTGCTATTGGTGCTTATTTTATCCAATCATTGTTATATTCCTCCATGTTGATCCTGGTAGATCATTTAGTTTTGAGAGCCATCTCAAAATCTGAATTTGAAAGCCCAGTCATCCTTCCTTAAGGTATTTCCTTCAGAGCCAATGCAGACATTCACCTAATAGGGAAAAGAGATTGCCTCATTACAAATGACTTGCTGCTTGGAATTCCTGCGGCCAACAGTCTTCGGCAGGGCACAGAAGTATGGGCTGTGAATCCAGACTAGGCATTCCAACAGTGGGTGCTGTTTGCGTTACATAGGTAGTTAAGTGGAGCAGGAGGGCTGACCCAATATGGGTAAACAATTTCTCTTCCAAAATAGCGACAGTGAAGGGCTCTGTCACATTTTCAGCCTCCAGCTATCTGACATTGCGTGCATGAGATGAAATTCATCCTTATCTCTAAAAACCTGCCACCCTTCCCTGTGAATGATACATTGTTTATTGCACATGCAACAGAGAAGAAGCCTTGTTCTTAGAAGAAAAATGGCTCCCTGAAAAGTGAATTCATATTTCCCCCTCTTCCCACTTCTTTCCTCTCCTTTCCTCTCCATTTTTGTCATTCTGCATCTTGTTGCCCTGCTCTTTTCTCCCTTACCCCTTTGCCGACCCTCCTTGTTTAGGAGCATGGAAGCCTGCCTTGTAGGATTTGCCCATTGCACTCTGTGTTGTCTACACTGACTAGCAACAGCTCTCCAGGGTTTCAGACAGTGGACATATCCCCTGCCCTCCTTGGAGATGCTGGGAATTGAACCTGCGACCTTTTGCATGCAAGCCACAAGCTCTGCAGCTGTGCTAGGGCTCCTCCTCAATTCTCTGTTTTGCCTTTGGATTCTTTCTTTAGTGAGCTCTCCTCTCTCCACCACCTGTTCTGTCTTTATTTGCTTGTCCTTCTTCCTCAACCCTTTGCTATTACCATATTTTTCGCTCTATAAGACGCACTTTTCCCCTCCTAAAAAGTAAGGGGAAATGTGTGTGTGTGTTATGGAGCAAATGCAGGCTCCGTGGCTTCAGCAAAAGCAACATGAAGCCTCCGGAGCACAGCGGGAGCTCCCGCTGCACTCCGGAGGCTTCGTGTTGCTTTCACTGAAGCCAGGATAGCAAGAGGGATCGGTGCGTACCGATCCCTCTCCTGGCTTCGCTTCGCTGGAAAGGTGCTGCGCAACTTCCCCTCTCTGCGCAGCGCCCCTTCAGCGAAGCAGGAGGAGAAACGGAAGGGGCTCCGTTTCTCCTGCCGCTTCGCTGAAGGGGCGCTGCACAGAGAGGGAGATAATATTTTTTTCTTGTTCTCCTCCTCTAAAACTAGGTGCGTCTTATAGAGTGAAACATATGGTATTTCAAGTATCGGAGAGGTTGGGTCATACTTCTTGTCATTTTTCTCACCTGTCTTCATAATCTCTTTGTTAAATCCATTTCCCTCGCCCCCTCAGACTTCCCCAACTGATCTGAATTGCTTTGAGACATCATTGTAAATTCTGTTAAATACAGCCTCAGGCATTTGTCCTTTCTTTTATCCCTGGGGCAGGGGAGAATGATTTTTTTTCCCAACTGATTTTTTTTTAATCCACAAAAAGCTTTTCTTCCTGCTTTCTGGCCCTCTCTTTATCTTCCATTGATGCCACTCCAAAGAGACAGGAAGCAGAATGAAGTGTGATGAGGTAAAGGTAAAGGTAAAGGGACCCCTGACCATTAGGTCCAGTCGTGGCCGACTCTGGGGTTGCGGCGCTCATCTCGCTCTATAGGCCGACGGAGGTGGTGTACAGCTTCCGGGTCATGTGGCCAGCAGGACTAAGCCGCTTCTGGCGAACCAGAGTAGCACATGGAAATGCCGTTTACCTTCCCGCTGGAGCAGTACCTATTTATCTACTTGCACTTTGATGTGCTTTCGAACTGCTAGGTTGGCAGGAGCAGGGACCGAGCAACGGGACCTCACCCCATCGCGGGGATTCGAACTGTCGACCTTCTGATCGGCAAGTCCTAGGCTCTGCGGTTTAACCCACAGCGCCACCAGCGTCCTGATGAGGTACTTTGTCCCTAACACAAACAAGCAAACCCTTAAGACCTGAAGTACAAGTGGAAGGTAAAGACAAGGTAAGGCCATGTCTCAGTGCTTTGCAGCATTATTATTAAATAATATACCTCCCTATTGTATACCTCCCTATACATAATAAAAAGAGAAACAAAAACAACCCAATCATCTCCCCTCCCTAGCACATTTTAAAAGGGCCTTGTATGTCAATCAGTCAAAGGCCTGGTCAAAGAGGAACGTTTTCGCCTGGTGCCTAGAGGTATATAATGAAGGCGCAATGTGAACCTCCGTGGGGAGAGCATTCCACAAATGGGGAGCCACTGCAGAAAAGGCCCTTGCTCATGTTGACATCCTCCAGACCTCTCCAGCATACCCTCCAACATTTATCTGATGAAAATAGGGGTGTCCTATTCCATAACAATGTTCTTAATAATAATTTTACTATTTATATCCCACCCATCTGACTGGGTTACCCCAGCCACTCTGGGCAGCTTCCAACATATATAAAAGCATAATAAAACATTATAAAACTTCCCTATACAGGGCTGCCTTCAGATGGCTTAGGGGTCAATTAACTCAGTACCCTCCAAACATTTCCCTGATGAAAATAGGGACATCCTAAGGAAAAGTGTGACATTCCAGGATCAAATCAGAAACCGGGACGGCTTCTGTAAATCTGGGACTGTCCCTGGAAAATAGGGACATGTGGATGGTCTGCTCCAGGAAGTAGAAAAAAACATATCTGAAGAGAAAGACAGCACTGGTGAGTAACGACAATACCAAGCTAGAGAGACAATTGTTTTGATTCAGCAAAATCCATATCCCTGTGTTCCTGTGTTGGAGGCAGTACATAGCCACCTAGGTTTGGTAAGAAGCAAAAGGCAGCTCAGCAGAAGATCTCCTCCAGAAACACACTTGGAAAAGCAAGCAAGAAAACCTGACAGACAAGAGAACCTCTCAGTCCACAGGACAAGAGTAGCCTTTTGTTTTGTAAGGATCACAAACACGCCAAGGAGTGTGGTGGAGTCTCCTTCTTTGGAGGTCTTTAAGCAGAGGCTTGACAACCATATGTCAGGAGTGCTCTGATGGTGTTTCCTGCTTGGCAGGGGGTTGGACTCGATGGCCCTTGTGGTCTCTTCCAACTCTATGATTCTATGATTCTATGATCCTCCGTGAGCCAGGTATAAGCCCTGCGGGTGAATGTGAAAAGCCACAACGTTGTTCTGTAAATTACATCCCCATTTTTTTTCCAGGAAAGTTTGGGTCAATTAAAACTTCAGCAGTGAATGGCCAACGAAACGCCAACATAGCAGCTGTGTTTTTGAGTGCCTAGTCTGTGAATGGCAGATGGTTTTGTATGTGTTTTCCAGCTCTGTAAAGGTTTGCGGAAGCTCCCATAGATTCCAGCGAATGGTAGACCCAGTGTTACAGCATTTGCAATGTGGAAGCAAAGCAATACAGGCTGGATCAGACCTGGAAGGAAGACCACTGGGATATAAGCCATTGATAAAGGAATAACGAGATGGATATACATCTAATAAATAGATCTCAAAGCTTCTTTTTTAAAAAAAGAAAAAGAAATTCATTGTAAAATATGCAACAACTTTGCACATAATGTAAAATTCCAGAGTGGATACTTGGTTGTAGCAAGTCCAGTTAAAGACGAAGGAACACTTTGTCTAGT
The DNA here is from genome assembly GCF_027172205.1 of Podarcis raffonei. Lineage (NCBI taxonomy): Eukaryota > Metazoa > Chordata > Lepidosauria > Squamata > Lacertidae > Podarcis > Podarcis raffonei. The sequence goes on from NC_070602.1 coordinate 109,933,498, forward strand.
ATAAACTTTTGCATCAGAATAGCATGGGGGTTTTTTTGCTTTCACACATTGCTGCTTTCGGATTTTGACCCATAAATATCACTGTTCCCTAAAGTACAGTAGAATGCACAGGTGAAGGTGATGACTTTTAAACACCAAGACTTCTTTATGAGCACTAATGATTGCAAAAGGTTTCCAGTGATACCTCCCCACCCGCTCCATTTTGACTTGGGTTTGGGTTTAGTAAACCAAGTAATTTTACCAATATATTGGGTAGGGTGCAAGATATATATTTTTTGTTTTAGTTTAGTTTTGTATTTGACAACCCTGCCATGCTTCTGTCGTCATCATCATCAGGAGCTCATTAGGTTTTCCAAATGTCTCACAAGATTCCCTGTCCCCTTTTCCCAGGGCGTCCCCAATTACTCTACCCCTTCAGTTCCCTGGCTTAGCCTAGTGACAGCCATTAGAGCAACAAAAATGAGGGTAGTGGAGAGAGAGATCTGAAGGCCTTGGAGGCCTCCCTCCCTGGCATGTAGAAAA